>NW_027196709.1:0-80966 GCF_038502225.1 Cherax quadricarinatus | reverse complement strand
TTAAGGTCCTCTTAGTCACTTCCTCCCAAGCCTTACCTATAATGTTTACACAATTGAGGATGGTAAAGTGATCTTTCCAAAACTCTCTTAGAGTCAGTTGAGTTTCTGAGGTCACTACAAAGCACCTTTCAAACATAGCTTTTGTGTACAGTTTCTTGAAGTAGGAAATTACCTGCTGGTCCATGGGCTGCAGGAGAGGAGTGGTATTAGGAGGCAAAAACTTCACCTTAATGAAGCTCATGTCCCTAGAAAGTCGCTCTGCCAAGTCTGAAGGATGACCAGGAGCATTGTCTAATACAAGGAGGCACTTAGGGTCTAATCTCTTTTCAATTAGGTAATTTTTCACATTGGGGGCAAATGCATGGTGTAACCAGTCTTAGAAAAAGTCCCTAGTGACCCATCCCTTACTGTTTGCCCTCCACAGCACACACAAATTAGCCTTGAGGACATTGTTTTTCCTGAACACTCTGGGAGTTTCAGAGTGATACACCAATAAAGGCTTCACTTTGCAATCACCACTAGCATTGGCACACATCAACAGAGTAAGTCTGTCTTTCATAGGCTTATGTCCTAGGAGTGCCTTTTCCTCCTGAGTAATGTACATCATGCTTGGCATTTTCTTCCAAAACAGGCCTGTTTCGTCACAATTAAACACTTGTTCAGGTTTCAGTCCTTCACTGTCTATGCACTCCTTGAATTCCTGCACATATTTTTCAGCCGCTTTGTGGTCCGAACTGGCAGCCTCACCATGCCTTATCACACTATGAATGCCACTACGCTTCTTAAATCTCTCAAACCAACCTTTGCTGGCCTTAAATTCACTCACATCACCACTAGTTGCTGGCATTTTTTTAATTAAATCGTCATGCAACTTCCTAGCCTTTTCACATATGATCACTTGAGAGATGCTATCTCCTGCTATCTGTTTTTTGTTTATCCACACCAATAAGAGTCTCTCAACATCTTCTATCACTTGCAATCTCAGTTTCGAAAACATAGTTGCACCTTTGGCAAGAACAGCTTCCTTGATTGCCGTTTTCTTGCCCACAAAAGTAGCGATGGTTGATTGGGGTTTACTATACAACCTGACCAGCTCGGAGACACGCACTCCACTTTCATACTTAGCAATGATCTCTTTCTTCATCTCCATAGTAATTCTCACCCTTTTTGCTGTAGGGTTGGCACTAGAAGCTTTCTTGGGGCCCATGGTGACTTATTTTGCAGGTGCAATCACTACAAAGGCTGTGATAATATGAAATGTTCCAATTGTATGTTTGGAAGCGACCGCGGTGGCTGGCTGGCTTGTAAATACTGGCACCCATGGGACAATTGAGGTGCGCTCAGGCCAAAGTGGACGCGTCTCGAACGGAATGAATAGTGTTGGTCGGGTTTTTTAGCGCTAGTCGAGGCAAAATTTTTGCGTAAAATGTATCGCTAGTCGGATTTATCATTAATCGATGCCATCGTTGGTCGAGGGTTCACTGTATATATAAAATATGAAATAAATTTTAAAAACACTTAAAATTTTGGAGTTTCCAGACAAAATGGAGAGACTTAGTGCTTACGGATCTCACAGAGAATGTAAACAAACCGGGTGGGGCGCGGTGACCATATTAGAAGGTCATTTGGGGGGAGCCGTATAGCGAGTTTTGGTCATAATTTGAAATGACCATATTAGCTGAATGCCGTAAAGCGAAACGCCATAAAGCGTGGCCCTACTGTGTATGCTTCAGTGTAAACACTTACTCTACACATCCCCTACCCACTCTAAAACCTCCTTGCTCATCTGCAATCCTACATTCTGTCTTAGCTCTAATTCTTTCAATAATAACCCTACCGTACACTTTTCCTGGTATACTCAGTAAACTAATTCCTCTATAATTTTTACAACCTCTTTTGTCCCCTTTCCCTTTATATAAAGGAACTATACATGCTCTCTGCCAATCCCTAGGCACCTTCCCTTCTTTCATACATCTATTAAACAAAAATACCAACCACTCCAACACTATATCATCCCCTGCTTTTAACATTTCTGTCATGATCCCATCAGTTCCAGCTACTTTACCCCCTTTCATTCTACGTAATGCTTCACGCACCTCCCCCACACTCACATCCCTGGCCAGTGCACGAAATTACCGCCTCCCTTTCTTCATCGGCATTTAAAAGTTCCTCAGAATATTCCTGCCATTTACCCAATACCTCCATCTCCTCATCTACTAATTCCCATACTCTGTTTTTAACTGACACATCCATTCATTCCCTAGGCTTTCATAACTTGTTTAAATCACTCTTAAATTTTTTTCTTATTTTCATTAAAATTTGTTTTGCACTCTCTCGCCACTCTCTTCACCTTTCTTTTACTCTCCATATACTCTGCTCTTCTTATAACACTTATGCTTTGTAATAACCTCTCATAAGCTACCTTTTTCTCTTTTATCACACCCTTTACTTCATCATTCCACCAATCACTCCTCTTTCCTCCTGCACCCACCCTCCTATAACCACAAACTTCTGCCCCACATTCTAATACTGCATTTTTAAAACTATTCCAACCCTCTTCAAGCCCCCACTACTCATACTTGTACTAGTCCACCTTTCTGCCAATAGTTGCTTATATCTCACCCGAACTTCCTCCTTCATTAGTTTATACACTTTCACCTCTCTTTTACTTGTTGTTGCCATTTTCCTTTTGTCCTATCTACCTCTTACTCTAACTGTAGCTACAACTAAATAATGATCCGATATATCAGTTGCCCCCCTATAAACGTGTACATCCTGGAGCCTACCCATCAACCTTTTATCCACCAATACATAATCTAACAAACTACATTCATTACATGCTACATCATACCTTGCATATTTATTTATCCTCTTTTTCATAAAATATGTATTACTTATTACCTAACCTCTTTGTACACATAGCTCAATTAAAGGCTCCCTATTTTCATTTACCCCTGGCACCCCAAATTTACCTACTACTCCCTCCACAACATTTTTACCCACTTTAGTATTGAAATCCCTAATCACAAGTACTCTCACACTTGGTTCAAAACTCCCCATGCATTCACTCAACATTTCCCAAAATCTCTCTCTCTCTCTCCTCTACACTTCTCTGTTCTCCAGGTACATATACATGTACTATAACCCACTTTTCACATACAACCTTTATTTTACTCCACATAATCCTTGAATTAATACATTTATACTCCCTCTTTTCCTGCCATAATTTATCTTTCAACATTATTGCTACTCCTTCTTTAGCTCTAACTCTATTTGAAACCCCTGACCTAATCCCATTTATTTCTCTCCACTGAAACTCTCCCATAAAACTTGCAATTTTGGGTTAAATAGCAAGGCACTTCTTGCCAAATAGGACAAGCGAAAATTTGTGTATGCAATAATTTTGCAAAATTCATTCTGAACCTAACTAAAAAAATACATTTCATTGTGTCTGTTTATTATCAAATTATCGTAAACTGATATAAATTATATTTGGTTGGATTAAGCTAAATTAAATTGCACTTGTTATAATTAGGTTAGGTAAATTTCCTAAGTTTCTTTTGGTATCAAATCATTTATTTTTATATTAATATAATTGAAAAAATATATTTCATCACTCTGGACAGGTTTCTCTGTCGTATTTCGATGCCCTGGACAAGTCTTTCTGTCATATTCTGTCACCCTGAACACATTTTCCTGTCATATTTTAACACCATCGACAGCTTTCTCTGTCATAATACATCTTCCTGGACAGGTTTCCCAGTCACATTTAATCGCCATGGACAGGTTTCCCAGTCATAATTCATCACTCAGGACAGGTATCCCTGTTATATTTTGAACCCCTAGACAGGTTTCCCTGCCATATTTCGACCCCTTAGACAGGTTTCATTTTCATGTTTTGTTGCCCTGGACAGGTTTCACTGTCATATTTCACCACCATGGACAGGTTTCCCTGTCATATTTTGTCACCCTGGACAGGTTTCCCTGTCAGTTTTCGACCCTTCAGACAGGTTTCCCTGTCATATTTTGTCCCCCTGGACAGGTTTCCCCATCATATTTCATCGCCCTGGACAGGTTTCACTCTCATATTTTATCAACCTGGACAGGTTTCCCAGTCATATTTTGTCACCCTTGACAGGTTTCTGTTATATTTCAACCCCTTAGACAGGTTTACCCTGTCATATTTTGTCCCCCCTGGACAGGTTTCACTGTCATATTTCATCACCCTGGACAGGTTTCATTGTCATATTTCATCACCCTGGGCAGGTTTCCCTGTCATATTTCGTCCCCCTGGACAGGTTTCACTGTCATATTTCATCACCCTGGACAGGTTTCATTGTTATGTTTCATTGCCCTGGACAGGTTTCCCTGTCATAATTTGTCGCCCTGCACAGGTTTTCTTGTCATATTTCGTTGCAATGGACAGGATTCCCTGTCATATTTCGTCGCCCTGAACAGGTTTTCCCTGTCATAATTTGTTGCCCAGTGTCTCTCTCTCTTTCCTTCCCTGAACCTTGATGGTGAACTTTCCCAGTCTCTGTTACTACCCTGAGTCCTGATGGTGAACCCTCCCAGTCTCTCTCTCTCTCTCTCTCTCTCTCTCATGCTCTTTCTCTCTTTCTCTCTCTCTCCCTCTCTCTCTCTCTCTCTCTCTCTATCTCTCTCTCTCTATCTCTCTCTCTTTCCTGCTCTGAGCTTTGATGCTGAACCCCCCAGTCTTTCTCTCTCTCTCTCTCTCTTGCCCTGGGCCTTGGTAGTGAACCCTCCCAGTCTCTCTTTGTTTCCTGTTCTGAGCCTTGATGGTGAACCATTCCAGTCTCTCTCTGCTTCCTGACCTAATGGTGATCTCTCCCAGTCTCTCTGTTTCCTGCCCTGAGCCTTGATGGTGAACCCTCCCAGTCTCTCTATTTCCTGCTCTGAGCCTTGATGGTGAATCTTCCCAGTCTCTCTCTTTCCTGCCCTGAACCTTGATGGTGAACCCTCCCAGTCTCTCTTTGCTGCCCTGAGCCTTCATGGTGAACCCTCCCAGTCTCTCTCTGTTTCCTGCCCTGAGCCTTGATGGTGAACCTCCCAGTCTCTTTTTGTTTCCTGTTCTGAGCCTTGATGGTGAACCTTCCCAGTCTCTCTCTGTTTTCTGCTCTGTGCCTTGATGGTGAACCCTCTTAGTCTCTCTCTGTTTCCTGCTCTGAGCCTTGTTGGTGAACTCTCTCGGTCTCTCCAGAATATTTTTTTTCCTTATTATATACAATTCCAGTGTTTCTAAGACAAGATGATGCCAACTGTTGGCTCTGGTGAATATGTTTCTGTCTTCCCTGGGACCCTCAAGGGAGGGTCCTTGATGCTGGTGAGGAACTCTTGATCTAGGGAATAGGATCTGTGCTCTGGTTCCCTGAATTGATCCTGAATGTGTTCCATCTCCCATCATACGCTGTATAATCCTATGGGTTTAGCGCTTCTCTGTGATTATAATAATATCTTCCCTGGGGTTGAGGCCTGTGATCCAACTAACCTAATTGTGATCTTTTGTTCCATAATATATTGTGGACTGAATTTGTGTTCATTTCTGAGTTCCTTTCAGGTTTTGTGAAATAATCCTTACTTTTAATCTTAAGAAAACATGATTCAGTAAGTCTTAAGTTTTGCTTGCCCTCAAAACCTCTAACAATAACACTGGCACCAAGTTTATATTGTATTATAAGTTGTTGACAGGAAGTGACAGCAGAGATGACCAGTATACAAAGGTCAGTATATTAAGTTGAGTCACCGTCATGATGGTCCTAGCTACCAGTCAAGGTACCTAACTACCAGTCAAGGTACCTAGGTACCAGGCAAGGTAGCTAGCTACCTGTCAAGGTACCTAGCTACCAGTCAAGGTAGCTAGCTACCAGTCAAGGTACCTAGCTACCAGTCAAGGTACCTAGGTACCAGGCAAGGTACCTAGCTACCAGTCAAGGTAGCTAGCTACCTGTCAAGGTACCTAGCTACCAGTCAAGGTAGCTAGCTACCTGTCAAGGTACCTAGCTACCAGTCAAGGTACCTATCTACTAGTCAAGGTACATAGGTACCAGACAAGGTACCTAGCTACTAATCAAGGTACCCAGCTACCTGTCAAGGTACCTAGCTGCCAGTCAAGGTACCTAGCTGCCAGTCAAGGTATCTAGCTACCAGTCAAGGTACCTAGCTACCTGTCAAGGTACCTAGCTACCTGTCAAGGTACCTAGCTACTAATCAAGGTACCTAGGTACCAGTCAAGGTACCTAGGTACCAGTCAAGGTACCTAGGTACCAGTCAGGGTAACTAGCTACCAGTCAAGGTACCTAGGTACCAGTCAGTGTACCTAGCTACCAGTCAAGGTACCTAGCTACCAATCAAGGTACCTAGGTATGAGTCATTGTACTTAGCTACCAATCAAGGCACCTAGCTGCAAGTCAAGGTACCTAGGTACCAGTCAAGGTACCTAGTAACCAGCCAAGGTACATAACCATCAAATTACCTAGCCATCAGTCAAGGTGCCTAGCAACTAGTCAACTTACCTAGCCATCAGTCAAGGTGCCTAGCACCCAGTCAAGGTACCTAGCCACCAGTCATAGTACCTAGCCACCAGACTAGGTACCTAGCTACCAGTTGTGGTACCTAGCCACCAGTCAAGGTACCTAGCTACCAGTCAAGGTACCTAGCTACCAGTCAAGGTACCTAGGTACCAGTCAAGATACCTAGCTACCAATGTACCTAGCTACCAGTCAAGGTACCTAGCTACTGGTCAAGGAACCTGGGTATGAGTCATTGTACTTAGCTACCAATCAAGGTACCTAGGTACCAGTCAAGGTACCTAGGTACCAGTCAAGGTACCTAGGTGCCCATCAAGGTACTTAGCTACCAGTCAAGGTACCTAGCTACTAGTCAATGCACCTAGCTACCTGGAGTTTACCTGGAGAGAGTTTCGGGGGTCAACGCCCCCGCGGCCCGGTCTGTGACCAGGCCTCCTGGTGGATCAGCGCCTGATCAACCAGGCTGTTGCTGCTTGCTGCACGCAAACCAACGTACGAGCCACAGCCCGGCTGATCAGGAACTGACTTTAGGTGCTTGTCCAGTGCCAGCTTGAAGACTGCCAGGGGTCTGTTGGTAATCCCCCTTATGTGTGCTGGGAGGCAGTTGAACAGTCTCGGGCCCCTGACACTTATTGTATGGTCTCTTAACGTGCTAGTGACACCCCTGCTTTTCATTGGGGGGATGGTGCATCGTCTGCCAAGTCTTTTGCTTTCGTAGTGAGTGATTTTTGTGTACAAGTTCGGTACTAGTCCCTCTAGGATTTTCCAGGTGTATATAATCATGTATCTCTCCCTCCTGTGTTCCAGGGAATACAGGTTTAGAAACCTCAAGCGCTCCCAGTAATTGAGGTGTTTTATCTCCGTTATGCGCGCCGTGAAAGTTCTATGTACATTTTCTAGGTCGGCAATTTCACCTGCCTTGAAAGGTGCTGTTAGAGTGCAGCAATATTCCAGCCTAGATAGAACAAGTGACCTGAAGAGTGTCATCATGGGCTTGGGCTCCCTAGTTTTGAAGGTTCTCATTATCCATCCTGTCATTTTTCTAGCAGATGCGATTGATACAATGTTATGGTCCTTGAAGGTGAGATCCTCTGACATAATCACTCCCAGGTCTTTGACGTTGGTGTTTCGCTCTATTTTGTGGCCAGAATTTGTTTTGTACTCTGATGAAGATTTAATTTCCTCATGTTTACCATATCTGAGTAATTGAAATTTCTCATCGTTGAACTTCATATTGTTTTCTGCAGCCCACTGAAAGATTTGGTTGATGTCCGCCTGGAGCCTTGCAGTGTCTGCAATGGAAGACACTGTCATGCAGATTCGGGTGTCATCTGCAAAGGAAGACACGGTGCTGTGGCTGACATCCTTGTCTATGTCGGATATGAGGATGAGGAACAAGATGGGAGCTAGTACTGTGCCTTGTGGAACAGAGCTTTTCACCGTAGCTGCCTCGGACTTTACTCTGTTGACGACTACTCTCTGTATTCTGTTAGTGAGGAATTTATAGATCCATCGACCGACTTTTCCTGTTATTCCTTTAGCGCGCATTTTGTGCGCTATTACGCCATGGTCACACTTGTCGAAGGCTTTTGCAAAGTCTGTATATATTACATCTGCATTCTTTTTGTCTTCTAGTGCATTTAGGACCTTGTCGTGGTGATCCAGTAGTTGAGACAGACAGAAGCGACCTGTTCTAAACCCATGTTGCCCTGGGTTGTGTAACTGATGGGTTTCTAGATGGGTGGTGATCTTGCTTCTTAGGACCCAGTCAAGGTACCTAGCTATCAGTCAAGGTACTTAGGTATGAGTCATTGTACTTAGCTACAAATCAAGGTACCTAGCTACAAGTCAAGGTACCAAGGTACCATTCAAGGTACCTAGATACCAGTCAAGGTACCTAGGTACCAGTCAAGGTACCTAGCAACCTGTCAAGGTACATAACCATCAAATTACCTAGCCATCAGTCAGGGTGCCTAGCAACTAGTCAAGTTACCTAGCCATCAGTCAAGGTGCTTAGCAACTAGTCAAGTTACCTAGCACCCAGTCAAGGTACCTATTTATTTATTTATTTATTTATTTATTTATTTAATGTCTTTGCAAACAGTACATTGAGATTGTGTATATACAATAGTGGGTTGCAATGCAAAGAGAGCCTCTATTATGCCTTGGCATTATGGGCCAACTTAACATTATTGGCTTACATTCTACTTAATACTAAGGAGTAGTATATCATAGTTGTACAGTAGGAAAGTAATTATTTCATAGTTGTACAGTAGAATATTAATTATAAATGAATCAAAATTTGTATAATACAAAGATATATTTATATTCTAAAATGCTTTTGTGAAAAACAATGATTCAATTATATTCCTATCAACAATGGATAAAATGTTCAATGTGATTGTTTCAGTTTTGATGTGGGAGTACATAGGTGAGTAAATGTGTACTGAGTATTTAACATTTAGTCTAGTGTGATTAAGTGGCTTTTGAGAAGAGTCTTAAATTGATTTTCAGACTGGGTTACTTTAATATCTTCTGGCAATGAATTCCATATTTTGGGGCCCTTTATGTGCATAGAGTTTTTACACAGTGTGATATGGACTCGAGGTATATCAAAAAGAGATCTGTGTCTTGTGTTGTGGTCATGTGTCCTGTTTAAGTTGGTGAGGAAAAGTTTGAGTGGGGGGTTTATATTTGCGTGTATTGTTCTGTGTATGTAGTAGGCACATGAATAAGTATGGATGTTCTTGATGGTAAGCAGATTCAGAATTTTGAAAATTGGTGGAGTATGCTGGCGGGAGTGGGAATTTGTTATCATTCTTACTGCTGCCTTTTGCTGGGTTATTAGGGGTTTTAGGTGATTTGATGTTGTTGATCCCCATGCACAAATTCCATATGTAAGATAAGGGTATATGAGTGAATGGTACAATGCAACGAGAGCTGATTGTGGAACGTAGTACCTTATCTTTGATAGTATGCCTACAGTCTTGGAGATTTTCTTGGTGATTTGTTGTATGTGTGTCCGGAACTTAAGGCTACTGTCAAGGTGGATACCTAGGAATTTTCCCTCTGTGAGTCTTGTGACTGATGATCCATTTAGCGTAATGTTAATTGGATCATTTGCAGCTTTGTTTCCAAACTGAATGAAATAGGTTTTATCAGTGTTCAGGGTAAGTTTGTTAGTCATCATCCAGGCAGATATTTTCTGTAATTCAGCATTGACTGTGTTTGCTAGTATGACTGTGTTTGGGTGGGAAAATACATATGAAGCGTCATCTGCAAATTATATGGGTTTGAGTAGCTGTGATGCATTCGGTAGATCATTGATGTAGATGAGAAAGAGTGGTCCAAGGATGCTTCCTTGTGGGACTCCTACTGTGATTGGTTGGGTGGAGGAGTTTGCATCATTTGCATACACACATTGAGTTCTGTTACTAAGGTATGACTTTAGGTAGTTGAGGGAGTGGCCTCTGATACCATAGTGCATTAATTTGGAGTACAGTAGTTCATGGTCGACTGTATCGAAAGCTTTACGCAAATCAATGAAAATGCCCAGCGGGACTTCTTTCTTTTCAAGTGCGGTATATATTAGTTCTAGCATGTGTATGATTGCGTCATTTATGCTATTGTTATTCCTGAATCCAAACTGACAGGGGTTTAATATGTTGTGTGAAACGAGGTAGGAATAGATCAGTCTATGAATTAATTTTTCAAAGATTTTAGAGAGCAGTGTTAAGTTAGATATTGGTCTATAGTTATTCAAGTCAGCTTGGTCACCTCCTTTATGGATCAGAGTGACTCTCGCTATTTTGAGGATTGTTGGGAAGGTAGATGATTCAGTGGATTTGTTAAAGAGCATTGCAATAATTGGTGACAGTACTTGAGAAGCTTTTTTGTACATAAAAGCAGGCAAGTTGTTTATGTCTCCTGCCTTGTTTTTAAGGGTGTTTATGATGAGCATTACTTCAGTGGGGTTGGTTGGAGCTAGGAATAGCGTATTTGGGTATGTTCCTATGAGATAGTCTGATGGACGGGCATTTGTGCTTGGTATTTTGTTTGCTAGTCAAGGTACCTAGGTACCAGTCAAGGTACCAAGGTACCAGTCAAGGTACCTAGCTACCAGTCGAGGTACCTAGCTACAAGTCAAGGTACCTAGGTACCAGTCAAGGTACCTAGGTACCAGTCAAGGTACCTAGGTACCAGTCAAGGCACCTAGGTACCAGTCAAGGCACCTAGGTACCAATAAAGGTACCTAGGTACTAGTAAAGGTACCTAGGTACCAGTCAAGGCACCTAGCAACCAGTGAAGGTACCTAGCAACCAGTCAAGGTACTTAACCATCAAATTAACTAGCCATCAGTCAAGGTTCCTAGGAACTAGTCAAGGTGCCTAGCAACTAGTCAAGGTGCCTAGCAAGTAGTCAAGTTACCTAGCACCTAGTCAAGGTACCTAGCAACAAGACTAGGTACCTAGCTACCAGTCGAGGTACCTAGCCATGAGTCAAGGTACCTAGCCATGAGTCAAGGTACCTAGCCACCAGTCATGGTACCTAGCAACCAGTCAAGGTAATTTGCAATCAGTCAAGGTACCTAGCAATCAGTCAAGGTACCTAGCAATCAGTTAAGGTACCTAAGAACCAGTCAAGGTACCTATCCACCAGTCAAGGTACCTAGCAACCAGTCAAGGTACCTAGGGATTGGTAGAGAGCATCCTTAGTTCCTTTGTATAAAGGCAAAGGGGACAAAAGAGAGTGCAAAAATTATAGGGGGATAAGTCTGTTGAGTATACTTGGTAAAGTGTATGTTAGAGTTATTATTGAAAGAATTAAAAGTAAGATGGAGAGTAGGATATCAGATGAACAAAGAGGCTTTAGGAAGGGTAGGGGTGTGTAGACCAAGTGTTTACAGTGAAACATATAGGTGAACAGTATTTAGATAAGGATATAGAGGATTTTGTGGCATTTATGGATTTGGGAGAGGCATATGACAGGTTGGATGGGGGGGGGGGGGGGGGTGGCAGATATTGCAAATGTATGGTATAGGAAGTAGGTTATTGAAAGCAGTGAAAAGTTTCTACGAGGATAGTGAGGCTCAGGTTAGAGTATCTAGGAGAGAGGGAGATTATTTCTCATTAAAATTAGGTCTTAGACAAGGGTGTGTGATGTCACCATGGTTGTTCAATATTATAGATGGGGGTTGTAAGAGAAGTGAATCCTCGTGTGTTGGCAAGAAGTGTGGGGTTAGAAGATAAGGAATCTAATGCAAAGTGGGAGTTGTCACAGTTGCTCTTTGCTGATGACACTGCTCTTGGGAGATTCTGAAGAGAAGCTGCATACGTTGGTGGACGAGTTTGGTACGGTATGTAAAAGAAGAAAATTGAAAGTGAATATACAAAAGGGTAAGATGATAAGAATAGCAAAAAAAAAAAATATTTAACAAAAAATTGGATAACAGATTGGAGGGAGAGAGTATGGAGGAGGTGAATGTATTCAGATATTTAAGACTTGACGTGTCAGCAGATGGGTTTATGAAAGGTGAGGTGAATCATAAAATTGACAAGAGAAAAAACGTTAGTGGTGCACTTAGGAGTTTGTGGAGACAAAGAACTTTGTCCATTTAAGCAAAGATAAGAATGTATTAGAGTATAGTTATACCAATGTTCTTATATGTTTGTGAAGCATAGATTGTGAATATTGCAACAAAGAGAAGGCTGGAGGTAGTGGAGATGTCATGTCTGTGGGCAATGTGTGGTGTGAATATAATGCAGAGAATTCATAGTTTGGAAATTAGGAGGCGTAGTATTACCAAAACTATTATCCACAAAATGCATGCTTAGGAAATATCAGGAAAAGTTGGTAGATGGATCTATAATTTCCTCACAAACAGAACACGAAGAGTAGTAGTCAACAGAGTAAAGTCTGAGGTGGCTACGGTGAAAAGCTCTGTTCCACAAGGCACAGTACTCGCTCCCATCTTGTTCCTCATCCTCATATCTGACATAGACAAGAATGTCAGCCACAGCACCATGTCTTCCTTTGCAGATGACACCCAAATCTGCATGACAATGTCTTCCATTGCAGACACTGCAAGGCTCCAGGCAGACATCAACCAAATCTTTCATTGGGCTGCAGAAAACAATATGAAGTTCAACGATGAGAAATTTCAATTACTCCGATATGGTTAACATGAGGAAATTAAAATCTCATCAGAGTACAAAACAAATTCCAACCACAAAGTACCTAGAGCGAAAAACCAACGTCAAAGACCTGGGAGTGATCACGTCGGAGGATCTCACCTTCAAGGACCATAACATTGTATCAATCGCATCTGCTAGAAAAATGACAGGATGGATAATGAGAACCTTCAAAACTAGGGATGCCAAGCCCATGATGACACTCTTCAGGTCGCTTGTTCTATCTAGGTTGGAATATTGCTGCACACTAACAGCACCTTTCAAGGCAGGTGAAATTGCTGACCTAGAAAATGTACAGAGAACCTTCACAGCACGCATAACGGAGATAAAACACCTCAGTTACTGGGAGTGCTTGAAGTTCCTGAACCTGTACTTCCTGGAATGCAGGCGGGAGAGATACATGATTATATATACCTGGAAAATCCTAGAGGATCTAGTACCGAACTTGCACACGAAAATCACTCATTACAAAAGCAAAAGACTTGGCAGACGATGCAACATCCCCCCAATGAAAAGCAGGGGTGTCACTAGCATGTCAAGAGACAACATAATAAGTGTCAGGGGTTCAAGACTGTTCAACTGCCTCCCAGCATACATAAGGGGGATTACCAATACACCACTGGCTGTCTTCAAGCAGGCACTGGACAAGCACCTAAAGTCGGTACCTGAACAGCCGGGCTGTGGCCTCTGGCTGTGGCCCAGGGTGCAGTGGGACATGAACGTCTTGCTTGGGTTCAGCGTCTTGATCAGGCTGACAAAGGTGGGGGATTCCACTATATGCAACGGTAGTGTGTTTACCTGGAGCTTAATTGGAGAGGGTTTCAGGGATCAATGGCTATGTGACTCAGTCTGAGACCAGGCCTCATGTTGCAGGTGTAATAGACAAAATAGTCACCCAGGTAGAGCCACGGGTTCTGCGACTCCTGGCCCTCAGCCTGAGCGGCCTCTGCTTCAACCACAGCTGCTGCAGACTCCTCAACAATGCCCTCAGATGGAACAGAAACGTCTCCCCTGTTCATAATGATAAGTGACAATGCACCCCAGTGATCGCTGACACTGTAAGACTATAAGAATGTTGCTCAGATGCTGCTGCTGCATTGACAAGTCACGTTTACACATAGTCAGCCAATAGCTTGCCTGACAGAGTGTTGGGGAAATGCCTACAGCAGACAGGAACAAACACGTACGCCATTGAAAAGGCATTGCTTTCGACTACCAACAACATATTAATTTTTTTCTAGCAGACTCGTAGATAGTGGAACTTTATTTAGCGGAAGCTAATTGGTCCACTAACAGTTTCCGAAGTTAGCAGAAACACAAATCCGCTTAACAAAAAGTTAGTTCCACCATTAGCGGTTAGTGGATTAGCAGTGCTGTGCCCACCACTGATTAACTTGGAGTTTACCTAGAGAGAGTTCCGGGGGTCAACGCCCCCACAGCCCGGTCTGTGACCAGGCCTCCTGGTGGATCAGAGCCTGATCAACCAGGCTGTTACTGCTGGCTGCACGCAATCCAACGTACGAGCCACAGCCCGGCTGGTCAGGTACCGACTTTAGGTGCTTGTCCAGTGCCTGCTTGAAGACAGCCAGGGGTCTATTGGTAATCCCCCTTATGTATGCTGGGAGGCAGTTGAACAGTCTCGGGCCCCTGACACTTATTGTATTGTCTCTTAATGTGCTAGTGACACCCCTGCTTTTTATTGGGGGGATGTTGCATCATCTGCCGAGTCTTTTGCTTTCGTTGTGAGTGATTTTTGTGTGCAAGTTCGGTACTAGTCCCTCTAGGATTTTCCAGGTGTATATAATCATGTATCTCTTCTGCCTGCATTCCAGGGAGTACAGGTTCAGGATCTTCAAGTGCTCCCAGTAATTGAGGTGTTTTATTTTCGTTATGCGCGCCGTGAAGGTTCTCTGTACATTTTCTAGGTCAGCAATTTCACCTGCCTTGAAAGGCGCTGTTAGTATGCAGCAATATTCCAGCCTAGATAGAACAAGCTACCTGAAGAGTGTCATCATGGGCTTGGCATCCCTAGTTTTGAAGGTTCTCATTATCCTTCCTGTCATTTTTCTAGCAGATGCGATTGATAAAATGTTATGGTCCTTGAAGGTGAGATCCTCCGATGTGATCACTCCCAGGTCTTTGACATTGGTTTTTCGGTCTACTTTGTGGAAGGAATTTGTTTTTGTACTCTGATGAAGTTTTAATTTCCTCATGTTTATCATATCGGAGTAATTGAAATTTCTCATCGTTAATTTCATATTGTTTTCTGCAGCCCAATGAAAGATTTGGTTGATGTCTGCCTGGAGCCTTGCAGTGTCTGCAATGGAAGACACTGTCATGCAGATTCGGGTGTCATCTGCAAAGGAAGACACGGTGCTGTGGCTGACATCCTTGTCTATGTCAGATATGAGGTTGAAAAGCAAGATGGGAGCGAGTACTGTGCCTTGTGGAACAGAGCTTTTCACCGTAGCCACCTCAGACTTTACTCTGTTGACTACTACTCTTTGTGTTCTGTTTGTGAGGAAATTATAGATCCATCTACCAACTTTTCCTGCTATTCCTTTAGCACTCATTTTGTGCGCTATTACGCCATGGTCACACTTGTCGAAGGCTTTTGCAAAGTCTGTATATATTACATCTGCATTCTTTTTGTCTTCTAGTGCATCTAGGACCTTGTCGTAGTGATCCAATAGTTGAGACAGACAGGAGCAACCTGCTCTAAAGCCATGTTGTGTGATTGATGGGTTGTGTGATTGATGGGTATCTAGATGAGTGGCGATCTTGCTTCTTAGGACCCTTTCAAAGATTTTTATGATATGGGATGTTAGTGCTATCGGTCTGTAGTTCTTTGCTATTGCTTTACTGCCCTCTTTGTGGAGTGGGGCTATGTCTATTGTTTTTAGTAACTGTGGGACGACCCCCATTTCTATGCTCCCTCTCCATAGGATGGTAAAAGCTCGTGATAGGGGCTTCTTGCAGTTCTTGATGAAAACGGAGTTCCATGAGTCTGGCCCTGGGGCAGAGTGCATGGGCATGTCATTTATCGCCTGTTCGAAGTCATTTGGCATCAGGATAACATCAGATAGGCTTGTGTTAACCAAATTCTGTGGCTCTCATAAAAAATTTGTTTTGATCTTCGACTCTCAGTCTGGTTAGCAGCTTGCTAAAAACTGAGTCTTATTGGGACTTGAGTAGCTCACTCATTTCCTTGCTGTCATCTGTGTAGGACCCATCTTGTTTAAGCAGGGGCCCAATACTGGATGTTGTTCTCGACTTTGATTTGGCATAAGAAAAGAAATACTTTGGGTTTCTTTTGATTTCATTTATGGCTTTTAGTTCTTCCCGCGATTCCTGACTCCTAAAAGATTCCTTTAGCTGAAGTTCGATGTTTGCTATTTCTCTGACTAATGTTTTCACACTACTTAAGAATTAAATGTAGGTTAATGAATAGTTTTTTTTATAACAGACTAGCCGTATCCCACTTTGTCAGGGCGACCTAAAAGAAAAATGAAAGTTTTTCTTTTTAAATTTAGTGTTGTTATTCTTGTTGGCTCTTGAGCTAAGATCAAAGTGTAGTATTGTGTAGGTATACAAAATTGAAGTTAGGCATTAAAAATAGTACAAACAAGGAGGTAATATTTTCTTTAAGGTTGAATTATGATTGCAAGTATTGAGAATAAGAATATGTATAGAGAGTTATTTACATGTTTGTGGTTAAGTGAGTGTTTAGCATTTTTAACATTAAATTGGTGGTTTTATCATGATTCATTGTTTCTACAGAAATGGGTGGTAATGCAGAGTTTGTTGAAAGCATATTGTTATTGAAGGTATACAAACACAAGAATAAGAATACAGTGGTACCCCGAATTTCAGCCATAATTTGTTCCAGAAGGCTGTTCGAGTGCTGTTACCGAACAAATTTGTTCCCCTAAGGAATAATGTTAATTAGATTAGTCCATTTCAGACCTCTAGAAATACACTTATAAAAGCACTTACAATAATACACTTACATAATTGTTCTAGTTGAGAGCTATACAAAACTCGGGGTACCACTGTAATGATGTTTATTAACATATTTCAGGTAGTAGGTTGGTAGACAGCAACCAACCAGGGAAGTACTACCGTCCTGCCAGATGACTGTGAAACAGAAACCGATAACTGTTTTACATGATGGTAGGATTGCTGGTGTCTTTTTCTGTCTCATAAACACGCTAGATAACAGGAATATCTTGCTACTCCTACTTACACTTTGGTCACACTTCACAGACATTCACATGCATATATATATACATACATCTAGGTTTTTCTCCTTGTTCTTCTTTATTTCTTTTATTGTCTATGGGGAAGTGAAAAAAGAGTCTTTCCTCCGTAAGCCATGCTTGTCGTATGAGGCAACTAAAATGCCGGGAGCAATGGGCTAGTAACCCCTTCTCCTGTAAACATTTACTAAAAAAGAGAGGAAGAAAAACTTTATAAAACTGGGATGCTTGAATGTGTGTGGATGTAGTGCGGATGACAAGAAACAGATGATTGCTGATGTTATGAATGAAAAGAAGTTGGATGTCCTGGCCCTAAGTGAAACAAAGCTGAAGGGGGTAGGGGAGTTTCGATGGGGAGAAATAAATGGGATTAAATCTGGAGTATCTGAGAGAGTTAGAGCTAAGGAAGTGGTAGCAATAATGTTGAAGGATCAGTTTTGGAAGGAGAAAAGAGAATATGAATGTGTAAATTCAAGGATTATGTGGATTAAAGTAAAGGTTGGATGCGAAAAGTGGGTCATAATAAGCGTGTATGCACCTGGAGAAGAGAGGAATGTAGAGGGGAGAGAAAGATTTTGGGAGATGTTAAGTGAATGTATAGGAACCTTTGAACCAAGTGAGAGAGTACTTGTGGTAGGGGGCCTGAATGCTAAAGTGGGAGAAACTTTTAGAGAGGGTGTGGTAGGTAAGTTTGGGGTGCCAGGTGTAAATGATAATGGGAGCTCTTTGATTGAACTTTGTATAGAAAGGGGTTTAGTTATAGGTAATACATATTTTAAGAAAAAGAGAATAAATAAGTATACAAGATATGATGTAGGGCGAAATGACAGTAGTTTGTTGGATTATGTATTTGTAGATAGAAGACTGTTGAGTAGACTTCAGGATGTACATGTTTATAGAGGGGGCACAGATATATCAGATCACTTTTTAGTTGTAGCTACACTGAGAGTAAAAGGTAGATGGGATACAAGGAGAATAGAAGCATCAGGGAAGAGAGAGGTGAAGGTTTATAAACTAAAAGAGGAGGCAGTTAGGGTAAGATATAAACAGCTGTTGAAGGATAGATGGGCTAATGAGAGCATAGGCAATGGGGTCGAAGAGGTATGGGGTAGGTTTAAAAATGTAGTGTTAGAGTGTTCAGCAGAAGTTTGTGGCTACAGGAAAGTGGGTGTGGGAGGGAAGAAGAGCGATTGGTGGAATGATGATGTAAAGAGAGTAGTAAGGGAGAAAAAGTTAGCATCTGAGAAGTTTTTACAA
The DNA here is from genome assembly GCF_038502225.1 of Cherax quadricarinatus. NCBI lineage: Eukaryota > Metazoa > Arthropoda > Malacostraca > Decapoda > Parastacidae > Cherax > Cherax quadricarinatus. The sequence goes on along the minus strand of NW_027196709.1, from coordinate 62,711 downwards.
AGTAGAAGTGATGCAAGGAGGGAAGAGTATATGGAGAAAAAGAGAGAGGTTAAGAGAGTGGTGAAGCAATGTAAAAAGAGAGCAAATGAGAGAGTGGGTGAGATGTTATCAACAAATTTTGTTGAAAATAAGAAAAAGTTTTGAAGTGAGATTAACAAGTTAAGGTAGCCTAGAGGACAAATGGATTTGTCAGTTAAAAATAGGAGAAGAGAGTTATTAAATGGAGAGTTGGAGGTATTGGGAAGATGGAGGGAATATTTTGAGGAATTGTTAAATGTTGATGAAGATAGGGAAGCTGTGATTTCGTGTATAAGGCAAGGAGGAATAACATCTTGTAGGAGTGAGGAAGAGCCAGTTGTGAGTGTGGGGGAAGTTCGTAAGGCAGTAGGTGAAATGAAAGGGGGCAAAACAGCTGGGATTGTTGGGATAAAGATAGAAATGTTTAAAGCAGGTGCAGATATAGTTTTGGAGTGGTTGGTGCTATTATTTAATAAATGTATGGAAGAGGGTAAGGTACCTAGGGATTGGCAGAGAGCATGCATAGTTCCTTTGTATAAAGGCAAATGGGACAAAAGAGAGTGCAAAAATTATAGGGGGATAAGTCTGTTGAGTATACCTGGTAAAGTGTATGGTAGAGTTATTATTGAAAGAGTTAAGAGTAAGACGGAGAATAGGATAGCAGATGAACAAGGAGGCTTTAGGAAAGGTAGGGTGTGCGTGGACCAGGTGTTTACAGTGAAACATATAAGTGAACAGTACAGGTCCTCCATCACAAATCCGGCATCATTGGGACCTCTAGTGTGCTGGATTACTGAGTTTGCCGAATTACAGTGGTTAGGTTGGAATACACTTAATAAAATTAGCCAACTTGACTTACACAGTTCATTGAACATCGGCAAAAATCGAACATTTCCGCTACTTTGAGCTCAATTTCAAGGTACAGTGGACCCTCGCATAACGCTATTAATCTGTTCCTGAGAGCTCAATGTTATGCGAAATTATCGTTATGCGAATTAATTTTTCCCATAAATAATGGAAATCAAATTAATCCGTTCCTGACACCCAAAAGTATGAAACAAATTTTTTTTTACCACATGAAATATTAATTTTAATACACACAAACTGAAGAAGACATGCACAGTTATATGACACTTACCTTTATTGAAGATCTGGTGATGATTGATGGGATGAGAGGAGGGGAGAGTGTTGATGGTCTTAGTGTTTAGAAGGGGAATCCCCTTCCATTAGGACTTGAGGTGTCAAGTCCTTTTCCGGGGTTACTTCCCTTCTTCTTTTAATGCCACTAGGACCAGCTTGAGAGTCACTGGACTTCTGTCGCACAACATATCTGTCCATAGAGGTCTGTACTTCTCGTTCCTTTATGACTTTCCTAAAGTGGTTCACAACACTGTCATTGTACAGGTTGCCAACACGGCTTGCAACAGCTGTCTGAGGGTGATTTTCATCCATAAAGGCTTGCACCTTAAGCCACATTGCACAGATTTCCTTAATCTTTGAAGTAGGCAACTTCTTCAGTTTCTCTCTCCCCTCCTCCGAAGCAGTTTCCTCAGGTCTGCCCTCTTGCTGTTGAAGATGATCTAGCAGCTCATCAATGGTTAGTTCGTCATTGTCCTCCTCCACCAACTCTTCCACATCCTCCCCACTAACCTCGAACCCCAAGGACTTCCCCAATGCCACAATTGATTCCTCAACTGGCATAGGATTCCCAGGGTTAGCCTCAAACCCTTCAAAATCCCTTTTGTCTACACATTCTGGCCACAGTTTTTTCCAAGCAGAGTTCAAGGTCCTCTTAGTCACTCCCGCCCAAGCCTTACCTATAAGGTTTACACAATTGAGGATATTAAAGTGCTCTCTCCAAAACTCTCTTAGAGTCAGTTGAGTTTCTGAGGTCACTACAAAGCACCTTTCAAACAGAGCTTTTGTGTACAGTTTTTTGAAGTTTGCAATAACCTGCTGGTCCATGGGCTGCAGGAGAGGAGTGGTATTAGGAGGCAAAAACTTGACCTTAATGAAGCTCATGTCCCCACAAAGTCACTCTGCCAAGTCTGTAGGATGACCAGGGGCATTGTCTAACACCAGGAGGCACTTAAGGTCTAATTTCTTTTCAGTTAGGTAATTTTTCACATTGAGGGAAAATGCTTGGTATAACCAGTCATAGAAAAAGTCTGTAGTGACCCATGCCTTACTGTTTCCCCTCCACAGCACACTCAAATTAGCCTTGAGGATATTCTTTTGCCTGAACGCTCTGGGAGTTTCAGAGCGATACACTAATAAAGGCTTCACTTTGCAATCACCACTAGCATTGGCACACATTAACAGAGTAAGCCTGTCTTTCATATGCCCTGGGAGTGCCTTTTCCTCCTGAGTAATGTAGGTCCTGCTTGGCATTTTCTTCCAAAACAGGCCTGTTTCATCACAATTAAACACTTGTTCAGGTTTCAGTCCTTCACTGTCTATGTACTCCTTGAATTCCTGCACACGTTTTTCAGCTGCTTTGTGGTCCGAACTGGCAGCCTCACCATGCCTTATCACACTATGTATGCCACTACGCTTCTTAAATCTCTCAAACCAACCTTTGCTGGCCTTAAATTCACTCACATCATCACTAGTTACAGGCATTTTTTTAATTAAATCCTCATGCAACTTCCTAGCCTTTTCACTTATGATCTCTTGAGAGATGCTATCTCCTGCTATCTGTTTTTCGTTTATCTACACCAATAAGAGTCTCTCAACATCTTCTATCACTTGCGATCTCTGTTTTGAAAACACAGTTGCACCTTTGGCAAGAACAGGTTCCTTGATTGCCGTTTTCTTGGACACAATAGTAGCGATGGTTGATTGGGGTTTACTATACAACCTGGCCAGCTCAGAGACACGTACTCCACTTTCATACTTAGCAATGATCTCTTTCTTCATCTCTATAGTAATTCTCACCCTTATTCCTGTAGGGTTGGCACTAGAAGCTTTCTTGGGGCACATGGTCACTTATTTTGCAGATGAAATCACCAAAAATGCTGTAATTATACAAAATGTTCCGATTGTATGCTTGGATGTTACCGCGGAGGCTGGCTTGTAAACAATGCCACCGGCGGAACATGTGAGGCTTGCTCAGGCCGCACATTAGACGTGTCTTGGACGAATAGTGTTGAGCGAGTTTTTAGTGCTATGCAAGGCAAAATTTTAGCGATAAAATGTATCGCTATGCGGATTTAACGTTATGTGATGCCAACGGTATGCGAGGGTCCACTGTACTTTTCATTATGAAAGCAATCAAAATCATGTCTATTTCTGTAATATATCTTCCATTCTATCAAATGAGTCCAAAAAATGAGAATACAGTGGACCCCCGCATAGCGACTTTAATCCGTGCAAGAGGGCTCATTGTTATGCGAAATGATCGGTATGCGAATGAATTTTCCCCATAAGAAATAATGGAAATCAAATTAATCCGTGCAAGACACCCAAAAGTATGAAAAAAAAAAATTTACCACATGAAATATACATTTTCCTACACACAAAGGGAAGGATACATGCACAATAGTAGAGTAGTACATGCACAATATATATTGTGCATGTACTACTCTACTAAATGAAGAATAAATGACACTTACCTTTATTGAAGATGCAGCAATGACTGATGAGACACTGTGTCCTGGGAGTGCCTTTTCCTCCTGAGTACTGTAGGTCCTGTTTGGCATTTTCTTCCAGAACAGGCCTTATCACACTGTGTATGCCACTACGATTCTTAAATCTCTCAAACCAACCTTTGCTGGCTTTAAATTCACCAATATGAGCACTAGTTCCAGGCATTTTTCCCTGTTCACCTGGGTGTTAGTCGACTGGTGTGGGTTGCATCCTGGGAGGCAAGATTAAGGACCCCAATGGAAATAAGTTAGACAGTCTTCGATGACACTGACTTTTTTGGGTTATCCTGGGTGGCAAATCCTCTGGGGTTAATTGTTTCTTGGTATTCTCAATAAGCGACACCAACAACGGTGCTACAGCAGCAGCAGCAGCAGCTGACAGTGCTACAGCAGCAGCTGACGATGCTACAGCAGCAGCAGACGGTACTACAGCAGCAGCTGGTGGTACAGCAGCAGCAGCAGCTGACAGTGCAGCAGCAGCAGCAGCAGCTGATGGTGGTACAGCAGCAGCAGCAGCTGACGGTGGTACAGCAGCAGCAGCAGCTGTACCACCAATAGTAGCGATGGTTGATTGGGGTTTATTATACAACCTGGCCAGCTCGGAGACACGCACTCCACTTTCATACTTATCAATGATCTTTTTCTTCATCTCTATAGTAATTCTCACCCTTATTGCTGTAGGGTTGGCACTAGAAGCTTTCTTGGGGCCCATGGTCACTTATTTTGCAGATAAAATCACCAAAAACACTGTAATAATACGAAATGTTCCGATTGTATGCTTGGATGTTACCGCGGAGGCTGGCTGGTAAACAATGCCACCGGCGGCACATGTGAGGCTGGCTAAGGGCGCACATTGGACGCGTCTCGGACGAACAGCGGTGAGCGGGTTTTTGAGCGGTATGCGAGGCAAAATTTTTGCGATAAAAGCGAGCGGTATGCGGATTAAACGTTATGTGATGCCGACGGTATGCGGGGGTCCACTGTACAACCATAAAAACCATACGAAAATATACTACAAAGAGGCGGCTAATGGCTGAGAAGTGAACTCCCTTATTTATCGTCCATCTTTTTTATTTTTGTTGTACGTTAAGAAGCATCTTTCCATCATACATTGCCCAAGTTTCAATGAGATAGCCCAACAAACAACCAAGAAAAAAAAATATTTACCAAAAATCATATATGGCAAGCCCAAGCCAGGTACTAGAAATAAGTCACTTTGTCTGACTTTTCTGGGTTATCTTAGGTTCTCTATACATACACTGATATGTATGATAATCTATGTAACTGTATTTGTGTATACCTGAATGAACTTATTTACAAGAAACCGCCCATTCACTTATTTCAACTACCCAATAAAGTGGTCAGAAATTGGCAATTTGGCCGATTTCACACAAATTTCAACAGATGCCAATTTCAAAATAGGATCCAGAATAAACAATGCAGACATTCCTGGCACTAAAATAACATTTTATCTGTTCATTAGTCACGGCTACAGGCCCCTCTTATATTACTCTTGCTTACCATTTGGAATTTTTATTCACAAAAAAATAGAAGATTTACTGTTATGCACACTACTACATTATTGTAATAATTGTATAAATAATGTCAATCCATTCTTGACTCCGTATTTTATTATTGGAATTTAGACTGGCAGGCGGACAGGTATTGGACGGTGACATCATTTGTTTACTCTTGAGCTTTGCTAAAGAATAGAACATTTTCGCTACTGTGAGCGCAATTTCAAGGTACTTTTCTTCATGAAAGCAATCAAAATCATATCTATTTCTGTAATATATCTTTCATTCTATCAAATGAGACCGAAAAAATGAGAATATAACCATAACAACCATACAAAAATATACCGCTAAGCGGCCGCTAATGGCTGAGAAGTGAACTCCGCTATTTATGGTCTGATTTCTTTCATTTTTGGTGTACGTGAAGAAGTATCTTTCCATCATACATTGCCCAAGTTTGAATAAGATAACCCAACAAACAACTGAGAAAATAATAATAATAATAATGATATAATAATAATAATAATAATAATAATAATAATAATAATAATAATAATATCTTTATTTACTACACGTACATGTACAAGGTATACAGGCCTTGCTGACATCAGTGGCATATTACTGTATAGAAAGGCACTTGTTATGCTGAGTATTTCAAGAAAATTAGGTCAGTGTCCCAGGATAACACCCACACCAGTCGACGAACACCCAGGTACGGTTTGGACCCTGAACGTAAAGCCGTAGATCTACAGGATGGTGTGGCGACCCTGGAAATTTGAAATTATGCTAGCCAAAATTAGTGCTGAATAACTGAAGGAACCAAATAACTGATTGCCAGATTTGTGATGGCGGACCTGTATTTAGATAAGGCTAAAGAGGTTTTTGTGGCATTTATGGATTTGGAAAAGGCGCATGACAGGGTGGATAGGGGGGCAATGTGGCAGATGTTGCAGGTGTATGGTATAGGAGGTAGGTTACTGAAAGCAGTAAAGAGTTTTTACGAGGATAGTGAGGCTCAAGTTAGGGTATCCAGGAAAGAGGGAGAATATTTCCCAGTAAAAGTAGGCCTTAGACAAGGATGTGTGATGTCACCATGGTTGTTTAATATATTTATAGATGGGGTTGTAAGAGAAGTAAATGCAAGGATCTTGGCAAGAGGCGTGAAGTTAAAAGATAAAGAATCACACATAAGGTGGGAGTTGTCACAGTTGCTCTTTGCTGATGACACTGTGCTCTTGGGAGATTTTAAAGAGAAGTTGCAGAGGTTGGTGGATGAATTTGGTAGGGTATGTAAAAGAAGAAAATTAAAAGTGAATATAGGAAAGAGTAAGGATAACAAAAAGATTAGGTAATGAAAGATTGGATATCAGATTGGAGGGAGAGAGTATGGAGGAGGTGAATGTATTCGGATATTTGGGAGTGGACGTGTCAGTGGATGGGTCTATGAAAGATGAGGTGAATCATGGAATTGATGAGGGGAAAAGAGTGAGCGGTGCACTTAGGAGTCTGTGGAGACAAAGAACTTTGTCCTTGGAGGCAAAGAGGGGAATGTATGAGAGTATAGTTTTACCAACGCTCTTATATGGGTGTGAAGCATGGGTGATGAATGTTGCAGCGAGAAGGCTGGAGGCAGTGGAGATGTCATGTCTGAGGGTAATGTGTGGTGTGAATATAATGCAGAGAATTCGTAGTTTGGAAGTTGGGAGGAGGTGTGTGATTGCCAAAACTTTTGTCCAGAGGGCTGAGGAAGTGTAGTTGAGGTGGTTCGGACATGTAGAGAGAATGGAGTGAAACAGAATGACTTCAAGAGTGTATCAGTCTGTAGCGGAAGGAAGGCGGGGTAGGTTACCTGGAGGTTACCTGGAGGTTATTCCGGGGATCAACGCCCCCGCGGCCCGGGTCGCCCTAGGATAGGTTGGAGGGAGAGGGTAAAGGAGATTTTGTGTGCAAGGGGCTTGGACTTCCAGGGGGCATGCATGAGCGTGTTTGATAGGAGTGAATGGAGACAAATGGTTTTTAACCCTTTCAGGGTCCAAGGCCAAAATCTGAAGTGGTGCCCCAGTGTCCAAGAAATTTTGAAAAAAAAAAAAAAAATTCTTATAGAATTAAAGATAATATTTTTGTGAAGGTAATAAACCACAAAAAAAAAAATTCTGATCAGTACTTACCGAGATACAGCGACGGGAAATTGACCCAAAATGACTGGGTGGCGGCAGCATCAGTGACTTCCGCAAAATCCCATTTTTTTATTTTACGTTTTTTTATACTTTTTTCTTTTCTAATTTTTTTCTTTTTCTAATAACATTTGTGGCCTGTGGGACCAGTATAATGTATATTGTATAAGTGTACACTCATTGTATTCAACACAATAATGCACTAATTTGTTTATCATTATATTGCTTACAAAACTTGTTTACAAGTTTATTGTAAACAAAATGATGAAAATATTAGTGCAGTTATTGTGTTGAATACAACAGTACCATATAGTACCATATGGTACAATGGTGCCATAGGGTACAATGGTACCATATGGTACAATATGGTACAATGGCACATGATACAATGGTACCATATGGTACAATGGCACCATTTGGTACAATGGTACCATATACAATGGTACCATATGGTGCAATGGTACCTTATGGTACCATATGGTGTAATGGTACCATATGATGCAATTGTACCATATGGTACATTGTACCATACAGTACAATGATACCATGTGGTTCATTGTACTGTATGGTACAATAAACACACTAATATTTTCATTATTATTTTGTTTACAATAATTTACAACAAAAATATGCAAAAATGTTGTATATTAGTACTGTTCTATTATATATTTACAAGTGTACAGGAACTTGAGGTGTTCCTTGAGGTGGATGACAAAGCACTTTGTCTCGGAAACTGGAAACTGCCAAGTCGGTAGCTAGCTTGCATCGCCACTCACTCAGTCTTGGCTGGTGTCTCATGCCACCAACACCTATTGACCATATGGTACACGGTATCATATGTTACAGGGTACCATATGGTACATTGTACTATATGGTATAGGGTACCATGCAGTACAGGATAACATACGGTGCAGGGTACCATATGGTACAGGGTACCATATGGCACAGGGTACCATATGATACAGGGTACCATACAGTACAGGACACCATATGGTACAGATACAGGGATAACTATGGAAATAAGTCACCCTGACTTTTTTGGGTTATCCTAGGATGTTATACGTATGCTGCTATGTTTGATAATCTATGTAATTGTATTTCTGTACACCTGAATAAACTTACTCAAGTGCATGTGGCATCATAAATAAGTTTATTTAGTTATACACAAATAAAGTTACATAGAATATCATACTTAGCAGCATATGCTTGGAGAACCTAGGATAACCCAAAAAAGTTAGACTTATTTCCATTAGGGTCCCTGTACCCTGTACCATATGGTATAATGTACCATATGGTACAATGTACTATATGGTACATTGTACCATATGGTACCATTGTACCATATGATACCATTGTACCATATACCATTGTATAACATGGCACCATTGTACCATATGGTACCATTGTACCATATGGCATAATGGTACCATATGGTTCAAAACCATAGAATTCATCTTCAACTCCACTTCCATCAGTCTTAGAACTGTAAGTTGTGAAGAGGAGAGTCAGAATTCGCCCAGAGAGTGAGTGGGAAGTGAGAGCTTCCTTGCTGCCAGGCATGATGAACAAAGCTGCTTTGCCAGCATTCCCACAATGCCATGTGGGTGTCCAGATTTTTTCTATGGTGTGTACACTGACCACCCAGACCCATTCTCTCAGATGTAGGCCTACCAGCCTTCTCGAGCTAAATTTGATGCCGCTAGAATTTTGGCATAGATCTACGGTTTGGACCCTGAACGTAAAGCCGTAGATCTACAGGATGGACCCTGAAAGGGTTAATACTTGACGTGCTGTTGTAGTGTGAGCAAAGTAACATTTATGAAGGGATTCAGGGAAACTGGCAGGCTGGACTTGAGTCCTGGAGATGGGAAGTACAGTGTCTGCACTCTGAAGGAGGGGTGTTAATGTTGCAGTTTAAAAACTGTAGATGAATGGTTCAGAGAACGGACATATTGATAAATTAGACACATGTGCAACTCTTGGGTATCCTCAATAAAGATACCCAAGAGTTGCACATGTGTCTAATTTATCAGTTTAAAAACTGTAGTGTAAAACATTCTTCTAGCAAGACAGTGATGGAGTGAATGATGGTGAAAGTGGTCAGTGGTCAGTCGTCAGTGGTCAGTGGTCAGTGGTCAGTCGTCAGTGGTCAGTCGTCACGTGAGGTCACAGACCCTGAGCTGCTTTGGGGATTAGCGTGGACGGTTACAAAGCATGGCTTGCTTCTGCAGTGTTTTAAAAACTGAGGTTGGAGAGTTGAAGGAGGAGGTCTTGCTTCTCCAGGAGGAGATTAGGAGGCTGAAGGTCCACCTCAATGGGTCTGGGAGAGAGTGTGAGGTGGCTGGAGTTGTGGGAAATGAGGCTTCTAGCAGTAAGGTGCAGTCTGTCTCTCGCTGTGAGGAGGCTGTAGTTGGGGAGGTAGCAACGGCTACCAGCAGTGAGGTGCAGCCCAGCACCTGCTACAAGTGGCGAGTGGTTCACAGTAATGGGAGGCGCATCAGAGTAAGGAAAGTTAAGAGTGAAGATCTGAAGGTAGGAAATCGCTTCTCTGTTCTTCAGGATGAATGTACTTCAGTGGCCAGTGAAGGTAAGGGTACTACTGCCCCTGCTAATGGAGGTAAGCGCATTCTTGTGGTTGGTGACTCTCAGGTAAGATATATTGACCGTGCTTTTTGTAATAGGAATAAGAAGATGAGAGATAGAGTGTGCTTCCCTGGAGCTGGTGTTGGGGACATTGTCAACAGGCTGGATAATATCATGTCAGGTAATGGGAACAAGCCCATTATCTGTCTCAGTGCTGGTGGAAATGATATTGGGAAGGGTAGGAGAGAAGAGCTGCTAGATAAGTACAGGTCAGCTATAGATTTCATTAAGTCTAAGGGAGGGATCCCAGTCATATGTAGCATCTTGCCTAGAAGGGGAGTAGGAAATGAATGGTTGTCTAGGGCAATTGGTGTAAATTGCTGGCTAGACAGATACTGCAAGGAACTTGCAATCCCATTCATTGACAACTGGAACAACTTTTATGGCAAACATGATATGTATGCAAGGGATGGGGTACATCTCTCTGGGGCTGGGGTGGTAGCACTTGCAGACTCGATTGAGAAGGCCATTGGTGAAATGCCTATGATTTTAAACTGATGGAAGATAGAGGTATGGGTGTGTGTGGGAAACAAGCAGGTTGCAACACTAGGGTTGGAAACAGTAAATGTATAAAAGGCATTCAGCATGAAGTTATAAATAAAGACAATAGATCAGGTCAGCAAACAAAGGGGGACAGCAGAGGGCAGCAAGGGACTAGCTCCCTAAAGGTTTACTATACTAATAGCAGGAGTGTAAGAAATAAGATAGATGAGCTAAGATTAATTGCAAGTGCAGGAAACATAGATATTAATGCTATAACAGAGACCTGGCTCAATCTGAAAGATAGAGAGATGCCCTCTGAATGTCACATACAAGGCTATAAATTATTCCACACTGACAGGGTCAACAGGAAAGGTGGTGGAGTAGCGATGTATGTCAGAGACAATTTAAATTGTTGTGTTAGACAAGATATTAAATTAGAAGCGTCAGCCACTGAATCTGTTTGGTTACAGCTTCTCGAGGGCCGAGAAAAACTAATTTTGGGTGTGATTTACAGGGCCCCAAATCTTGATAGGGAGTGCAGTAAACTTCTATGGGACGAAATTCGTAAGGCATCTACATACGAAAATGTTGTGCTAATGGGAGATTTCAACTATAGACAGATTGACTGGAGCAATTTGACAGGAAATTTAGAGTCAGGTGACTTTCTTGATACGATCCAGGATTGCTTTTTAAAACAGTTTGTGACAGAGCCAACTAGGGGAAATAACCTCCTTGACTTGGTTCTTGCCAGTAGGGAAACACTAATTAATAATCTTGAGGTTAATGATGAGCTTGGGGAAAGTGATCACAAATCACTCAGTTTTAATATATCATGGAATTCCCCTAATAATGGCAACCAAGTCTCCGTCCCTGACTTTCGCTTGGCTGATTTCATAGGACTGAAAAATTACTTAGGTGGGCTGAACTGGAATGACCTGACTAAGGGTCAGGTAGGTGGTGATGGTTGCCGATATGATGCTTTCCAGGGCATAGTTCTAGCTGCTCAGTCAAATTATGTTCCAAATAGGGAAATCAGATCAAACAAAAATGATCCTAAATGGATGAACAATAGATTAAAATATCTGATTGGTCAAAAGAGAGGCATATATAGGCAAATCAAAAGAGGAGAGGGGCAATTAAGAAATCGATATATTCAGTTAAAGAGAGAAATAAAAAAGGGAATTAGAAAAGCAAGAAGAGATTATGAGGTTAAAGTTGCAAGAGAATCGAAGACTAACCCAAAAGGATTCTTTCAGGTATACAGAAGTAAGATCAGGGACAAGATAGGCCCACTCAAAAGTTCCTCGGGTCAGCTCACTGACAGTGATAAGGAAATGTGTAGAATTTTTAACACATACTTCCTCTCAGTTTTTACACAGGAGGATACCAGCGATATTCCAGTAATGATAAATTATGTAGAACAGGACGATAATAAACTGTGCACGATTAGGGTCACAAGTGACATGGTCCTTAGGCAAATAGATAAATTAAAACCTAACTAATCCCCAGGCCCTGATGAACTGTATGCAAGGGTTCTAAAGGAATGTAAAGAGGAGCTTAGCACACCTTTGACTAATCTTTTCAACATATCACTACAAACTGGCATGGTGCCAGATAAGTGGAAAATGGCAAATGTGATACCTATTTTCAAAACGGGTGACAGGTCCTTAGCTTCGAACTATAGACCAATAAGCCTAACCTCCATAGTGGGAAAATTTATGGAATCAATAATTGCCGAGGCAGTTCGTAGCCACCTTGAAAAGCATAAATTAATCAACGAATCTCAGCATGGTTTTACAAAGGGGCGTTCCTGCCTTACGAATTTATTAACTTTTTTCACTAAGGTATTTGAGGAGGTAGATCATGGTAATGAATATGATATTGTGTATATGGACTTCAGTAAGGCTTTTGACAGGGTCCCACATCAGAGACTATTGAGGAAAATTAAGGCACATGGAGTAGGAGGAGAAATTTTTTCCTGGATAGAGGCATGGTTGACAAATAGGCAGCAGAGAGTTTGCATAAATGGGGAGAAATCAGAGTGGGGAAGCGTCACGAGCGGTGTTCCACAGGGGTCAGTGTTGGGCCCCCTGCTGTTCACAATCTACATAAACGACATAGATGAGGGCATAAAGAGCGACATCGGCAAGTTTGCCGATGACACCAAAATAGGCCGTCGAATTCATTCTGACGAGGACATTCGAGCACTCCAGGAAGATTTGAATAGACTGATGCAGTGGTCGGAGAAGTGGCAGATGCAGTTTAATATAGACAAATGCAAAGTTCTAAATGTTGGACAGGACAATAACCATGCCACATATAAACTAAATAATGTAGATCTTAATATTACGGATTGCGAAAAAGATTTAGGAGTTCTGGTTAGCAGTAATCTGAAACCAAGACAACAGTGCATAAGTGTTCGCAATAAAGCTAATAGAATCCTTGGCTTCATATCAAGAAGCATAAATAATAGGAGTCCTCAGGTTGTTCTTCAACTCTATACATCCTTGGTTAGGCCTCATTTAGATTATGCTGCACAGTTTTGGTCACCGTATTACAGAATGGATATAAATTCTCTGGAAAATGTACAAAGGAGGATGACAAAGTTGATCCCATGTATCAGAAACCTTCCCTATGAGGATAGACTAAGGGCCCTGAATCTGCACTCTCTAGAAAGATGTAGAATTAGGGGGGATATGATTGAGGTGTATAAATGGAAGACAGGAATAAATAAAGGGGATGTAAATTGTGTGCTGAAAATATCTAGCCTAGACAGGACTCGCAGCAATGGTTTTAAGTTGGAAAAATTCAGATTCAGGAAGGATATAGGAAAGTACTGGTTTGGTAATAGAGTTGTGGATGAGTGGAACAAACTCCCAAGTACAGTTATTGAGGCCAGAACGTTGTGTAGCTTTAAAAATAGGTTGGATAAATACATGAGTGGATGTGGGTGGGTGTGAGTTGGACCTGATAGCTTGTGCTACCAGGTCGGTTGCCGTGTTCCTCCCTTAAGTCAATGTGACCTGACCTGACTAGGTTGGGTGCATTGGCTTAAGCCGGAAGGAGACTTGGACCTGCCTCGCATGGGCCAGTAGGCCTTCTGCAGTGTTCCTTCGTTCTTATGTTCTTATGTTCTTATGTTTTTGTTTTTCAAGCCACCCTGCCTTGGTGGGAATCAGCTAGTGTGTTAATAAAATAATAAAATAACATATTTATGGTTAAGCAAATTGTTAAGCACATTTAACACATTAAACACATTTAAATTGGTGTAATTATTTGGCATATTTAACCCTTTGACTGTTTCAATCGTATATATACGTGTTACGAGCCACCGTTTTTTACGTATATATACTCATAAATTCTAGCGGCTCCAAATCAAGCAGGAGAAAGCTGATAGGGCCACATGTGAGAGAATGGGTCTGTGTGGTCAGTGTGCACCATATAAAAAAAATCCTGCAGCACTCGGTGCATAATGAGAAAAAAAACCCGACCGTTTTTTTTTTTATTAAAATGTCAATTTTGTGGTCTATTTTCATGTAGTATTCGTGGTTGTATTCTCGTTTTCTTGGTCTCATTTGATATAATGGAAAACATATTATAGAAATAGAGGTGATTTTGATTGGTTTTACTATGAAAAGAACCTTGAAATGGAGCTCAAAGTAGGGGAAATGTTTGATTTTTGCCAATGTTCAAAAGTAAACAAATGATGTCATTTTCCAATAAATGTCCAAGTAGCCATTCTGATATGCAGTCATGAATGGGTTGACATTATTTATACAATTATTACAATATTGCAGTAGTCTGCATAACAGTAAATCTTCTATTTTTTGTTTGAATAAAAATTCAAAATAGAAAGCAAGAGTAGTATCATAAGGGCCTGAGATGTGACTGATGAACAATGAAAATGTTATTTTAGAGCCAGGAATGTTTGCATTGTTCATTCTGGACCCTATTTTGAAATTGTCATATTTTTTAATTTTCATGAAATTGGCCAAATTGCAAATGTCTGACTACATTATTGGGTGGTTGAAATTGGTAAATTAGCTGAAAATTGGAATTAGCTGAAAATTGGCACAAAGTAGGCGAAATTGCCAATTCGTAAATATCGCCCAAGTCGCTAACTTCGTGAGAGCATAATTCCACCAGTTTTCCATCAAAGTTTGTTCTCTTGGTGTCATCACAATTGGGAAAAAATTATAATTTCATGAGAAAAATCTTTTTTTTTTTTCCAAAATTTTGCGAACACCAGGAGACACCTCAGGATTTGGGGTTGCGACAGTCAAGGGGTAACCCATTGAATAGATTCAAATTATGTCAGGATAGGTTAGTGAAAGGAGTTGTTTTTTGACAGTAGCTTTGAAGCTGCTCATGGATAGAGAGGCTCTGGAGTTTTCAGGTTGGGAGTTCCAGATTTTGGCTCCTTTTAAGAACATTAACTTTTTACAAAAATTAAACTGGACATGGGGAATGTCATAGAGATTTCTGTGTCTGGTGTTACGATTATGTGCTCTTCTGCAACTATCAGCAAAGCATTTTGGGTCAGGATTGATGTTAGAGTTTATTCTTCTCTATATATAGTAAGCACGGTAGTTTGAATGAATGTTGTGTTTAGTAATTAGTTTTAGGTCTTTGAAGAGTGGCAGAGTGTATTGTCTGGCCAATCAGTGACTTAACATTTGCACTGCCACTCTTTGATGGGTTACTATTAGCTTAAGGGGATTTGTTGTTATGGATCCCCCAAGCACAAATAGTGTAGGTGAGGTAGGGACAGATAAGAGTGTAGTATATAGTGTAAGTAGTTCTGTTTGAGGTACCGTATTTTACAGCATCTAAGATGCTATATTTTCCCCAAAATGTCTAGAAATCTTATCTAGCATCTTGAAGGCTCATAGGTCTCTCTCTTATCTCCTGTTTATGACCCAATTAGGTTAGGTTAGGTAAGGTTCATCAGGAAACAGGACAAGTGTTTCCTGACGTGGGTCTTAGTCATATGATGACCCACCTTTGAAGCTTTGGTCATCTGACTGAGGCCTTCCACTGGCTTACCGGTCCACCTCTTTAAAAATTATGATCATTTATGTAATGATTATGACCCAATGATAAGTCATGTAAATTATTATATATAAAATACGTAATAAATAACAAAAATAATGAAAAATCATTACAATTCGTTGGCACTTAGCAGTGGTAGGCTAAGTTAAACCAGGTGATGGAGTCAGGTGGACTAGAGGTAGTATCAGTAGGCTGATTCACCTGTTTACCATCAAACCACATGGTAATAATATTAATAAGGGAACACTGTCAAATATAAAAATATAAAAGTAAAATTGTGGTACAGTGGACCCTCGTTTTTCGTAATTAATCCAGTCCAGAGAGTGTGACTATTATCAAAATTGAAGATTTGCGGATCCATTTTCCCCATAAGAAATAATGTAAATCCAATTAATTTGTTCCAGACACCCAGAAGTATCAACAAAAATTTTTTTTTCCTTAAATATAGATTTACATGCAGAAGAGAATACCAAATAAATGTAAAGCACTAATAAAATGTATAAATGTACATTTAACATCACACTTACCTTTATTGAAGACTCTTGTTGGTGTATGGCAGACAGGGCACAGGGAGGGGAGGCGAGTTTATTGTTGGAGAATATGACACTAATATCAACTCTATGGTTTATTTATCTATCACAATTCAACTAATATGATATAATAAACAATATTAAAAATATAGAAACATGGAATATACTCTAGAAGGAATAAAATAAGTCATTATGAATGTCAAAAGAAGTGTTCTGTTGTTATTGTTGGGTGTTTAAGGGCCACTGAGAGCATAAGCTGTCCATAATGGTGGTGAAGCAGCAACTGAGGCATAGGTGTTTTCTGTAGCCGTATATAACTCCAACAACATTGGAGGAGTTAGTAGAATCATTGAAGAAGGCACCCTCTGCCACCATCACAACCACTACCACCATCACAACCACTACCACCCTCTACCACTATCACAATTGCTACTATTGCTACCCCTGAATGGGTCACAATGTATATAATGTATATTACATGTTCATATGTAATTTTATATTGCTTATATTTGCAATATTAGCTAAATCGTAAATATATTGCTTTATATTATTATTTGACTTAGTTATATTATTAGGTAGGATGTAACATTTATATATTATTCAGTGCTCATAGTTCGAGAGTGTTAAGTAGTTGACAGCATTGTCTAACTACTGTAATTATCGCTCCACTTGTTTCCCTGCCGGCTTCTCTGTAGTTGCTGGGGAGCAGCAGTCCACAGAGAGTCACGTGATCAGGGTGGGGTGATCACACCTCACCTGGGTGAGGGACTGCCTGGCCTTCGCTTGTTCTCTCTTGTCTGATTGATGTTGCTTCCAACAAGATGTGCCTCTCTAGCTCTCCCTTGTGGGCCCTTGCTAGAGGATCATCTCTGTCGCTTTCTTGTTGTTGGTTCTGTGTAACTCTGTTCACAGAACATAGCCTAGACTTAGTGATTTTTGATGTTGTACTTAGGTTGTGTGTCACATAGACACTCTGAGAAACTCAGGTCCTGAGCTGTAGCTTCTGGCCTAATTTGTACTGGTATCTGTGTACTGTCGCAGTTGGGGATTTTCTAATGCTGAACTTAGATTCAGTAGTATGGGAGTTTTGTGATTTTTGTGGAGGATCTTCAGATGGTCCCTACTTAGTGTCATTATGTTATCTCCTTGTTCCTAATTCTGTGTCGCTGTAGCTTGTTATATTGCTGTTCGGCTTGACAGTCATTTTATTGTTCAAGCAAGCTGTTCTGATTGGCAGGTTGGTCATGAAGTTAGTTTATGTGAGGATGTTTAGTCAGTCACTGGTTAAGTCTAGTCAAGGCTTGAGACATAGCGAACTACTTAGAGCACTTACACACATACACACAAACTTACTTGTATGTATTTGTTTTATGTTATTAAATGCTAACAATGTACGAGACGGTGCTTAAAAGCCATAAAGATGTGATATGTGCCTTCAGCACAATACTACTGTACACGAGAGAAGTGTAGGAACTTGTATCCTATATTATATTCAATTGGTTACTTTAATTTACTTTGATATTATACGCCTAGACAACTTTATTGTTATTAATAAACTTATTAAATTTTAATTTCTTTAGTTTGTAGCCTACCAGTTGTAATCCTGAAGCACTATGGAATGTTACTAAATTCTAATGGATAATTGGACCAGGATACTGACTACTTGTTACAAAAACCCAGTAACAGGCTGGATGCTAGAAGGTCTGTCCTTTCTAGTATTCACTGCAGATCTCTATGCTTATTAGATATCGAATAATTTGCAACTCTACCACCATCACTACCACCCTCTTCTATTATCACGACCACTACCATGCTCTTCCACTATCACTACCACCCTCTACCATATCACAACTGCTACCACCCTCTACCACCATCACTACCACTATCACTACCACTATCACTACCACTATCACTACCACTCTCACTACCACTATCACTACACACTCTCACTACTACCCTCTACCACTATCACAACTGCTACCACCCTCTACCACCATCACTACCTCCCTCTACCACCCTCACTATCACCTCTCTACCACTATCACAACTGCTACCAACCTCTACCACCCTCTACCACCATCACTTCCATCCTCTACCACTGTCACTACCACCCTCTACCACTATCACAACTGCTGCCACTCTACCACCACCACTTTTGTATTTTTCTACAAACTTTTTCTTAAATTATATGTGTTTCTCACATTCTTTACCAAAGGGCTGGCACTAGAAGCTTTCTTTGGAGCCATGGTGACTTACTTAGCAGTTGCAAGGGCTAAAATAAATGGAATATTATGAAATGTATAGTATGAACTCGTGAGATCACCCTCACTCACTGATAAACAATGGCACACTGGCTGGGAATGGAGTGTGAGGCAGCTCGGGGCCGTGTGTGAGCATCCCAGATGAACGATTATTTGCGAGTCAATGTTTTGAAGAAAAAAAGTTATGATTTCCAAAAATTACGACTTTCAAGCCTTACGAAAAATGAGGGTCCACTGTATATTAAAAGGGAGATGGCATGTCTGAAGGCAACATGTAGCATGAATATAATGCAGAGAATCTGTAGTTTGGAGATTAGGAGCAGGTGTGGGATTACCAAAACTATTATCCAGAGAGCTGAGAAGGGGTTATTGAGATGATTTTAGACATGTAGAGAGGATGGAATGAAATAGAATGATTTCAAGAGTATACATATCTGTAGTGGAGGATGGGCGTGGTAGGGGTCGGCCGAGTAAAGGTTGAAGGGAAGGGGTAAAGGAGCTTTTGTGTGTGAGGGGCTTGGACTTCTAACAAGCGTGCGTGAGCATGTTAGACAGTAGAGAATGGAGACAAATGGTTTTTAGGACTTGATGTGCTGTTGGAGTGTGAGCAAGGTAACATTTGTGAAGGGATTCAAGTGTTGCCAGACTTGAGTCCTGGAGATGGGAAATACAGTGCCTGCACTCTGAAGGAGAGGTGTTAATGTTGCAGTTTTATAACTGTAGTGTACGCATGCCTCTGGCAAAACAGTGATGGAGTGAACGATGATGAAAGTTTTTCTTTTTTGGGCCATCCTGCCTTGGTGGGAAATGGCGGATGTGTTAATAACTAAAAATAAAATTGAAAGAGGATCAAATAACAATATATACAGGTCATCCATCACTAATCTGGCAGTCAGAAATCTGGTTCCATCAGTAATCTGGCACTAATTTTGACTAGCATAATTTCAAATTTCCGGGGTTGCCACACCAACCGGCTGCTACTGTTTGGTGGTGCTAATTGCTGTATAAATCATCCCAATTTTTTTTTCTCTATTTATTGTTATAACCTGCTCACTTTTATCTCTAGCCATGGTTCCAACAAATAAAAGAAATGCTTCTTATTGTGTAATGCACATACACTAAACATTGTCCATAAAAGATAAGGTGGCTTTGAAGCCACTGTTGGTTGCCATGATCTCAGCTCACTCAGATAAGCTGTAATCTGTAAATTTGGGCTTGCATATGAGAGAGTAGGTCTGTGTGGTAAATGTGCACTATATAAAAAAAATCCTGCAGAACACAGTGCATAATGAGAAAAAACGGCATCCGTGCCTTTGCTGTAAAACAGTGAATTTGTGGTATATTTTCATATGGTTTGTATGGTTGTATTCAAGTTTTTTTTATCTCATATGATAGAATGTAAGATATATTATAGAAATAGATATATTTTTGATTGGCTTCATACTGAAAAGTACCTTGAAATTGATCTCAGAGTAGTGGAAATGTTTGATTTTTGCTGATGTTCAAGAGTAAACAAATAACGTCACCATCCAATACATGTCCAACTGGCCACTCTGATACACAGTCACAAATGAGCTGACATTATTTATACAATTACTGCATAGTAGGTTGGTAGACAGCACCCACCCAGGGAGGTCCTACCAAATGAGTGTGAAACATAAGGCTGTACAGTGGTCCTGCGATAACCCTAAGGCTCGATAGTCGTAATTTTCGAAAATCATAATATTATTTTCGTCAAAACATTGGCTCGTGAATCTTCGTTTGACTCGCAAATAGTCATTCGTCTGGGACATGTACGCACAGCCCCGAGCCGCCTCACACTCCAACCCACTAACAGAACAAATGCTACCCAAGTAATAAGCTCAGGTGCAAGTCTGACTCAAATCCAACCCCTCTCACTCATTCATTTATTCAACCTAAATTTGAAACTACCCATGCCATAGCTTTTAGAACATAAAAAAAGAGGAACACTGCATTAGGCCTGTTGGCCCATACTAGGCAGGTCCTTCACAAATCCAACCCACTAACAGCATAACTGCTACCCAAGCAATAAGCTTTGATAAACCTATTTACTCAGGTGCAAGCCCGATTCAAACCTAAATTTGAAACTACCCAATGTTTTAGCTTCGATCACCCTACTAGGCAGACCGTTCCACTCATGAACTACCCCTATTACCAATGTTCATTTATACATTTTATTAGTGCTTTACATTTATTTGGCATTCTTTTCTGCATGTAAATCTATATTTAAGCTAGGGAAGTGACCCCTGAAATGACCTAGAGTCCTTATGGAGGGGGATTCCCCTTCCAAACAATAACCTCTCTTCCCTCTCTCCTCATCTCTCCCCCTCCCATTCATCAACAACAGCCATCAATAAAGGTAACTGTCATGTTGAATGTTCATTCTTTTGTGCATGTAAATCTATCTTTAAGGTAAAAAAAAAAAAAATGTTGTTGATACTTTTGGGTGTTTGGAACGAATTAATTGGATTTATATTATTTCTTATGGGGAAAATGGATTAAAAAATCGTCAATTTCGATAATAGTCACACTTCCAGGAATGGATTAATTACGAAAAGTAAATGACCACTGTAATTGTTTTGAATGATGGTATAATTGCTGGTGTGTTTTTCTGTCTCATAAGCATGCAGGGGTGCAGGTATGTCTTACTACATCTACTTAAACTTAGGTCACACTACACATGCATATACAGTGGACCCTTGACTAACACCAGCATCGCCTAATGCCAAAATCGACTAATGGCTATCTTTGGCGTCAAAATATTGGCTTGACCAACGCCGAAAAACTCATCCAAAAGCTTTCGTCCTGAATGTGTCCACGCAGCTTGAGTGGGCCCAGCCACTCCAAGACTCCATGTATAGCCAGTGTGCCATTGTTTACAAGCTGTTGTGGTCGATTCCACGTGTACCTGCGATATATTTTGTATTATTCCATTGTTTTTAGTGTTCGTAACTGCTAAATGAGCCACCATGGGTCCCAAGAAAGCTTCTAGTGCCAACCCTGTGGTAAAAAGTGTGACAATTACTATGCATTTGAAGAAAGAGATAATAGAAAAGCATGATAGTGGAGTGCGTATCTCCGAGTTGGAAAGGCTATATAACAAACCCCATTCAACCATCACTACTGTCTTGGCGAACAGAAAGGCAGTCAAAGAAGCTGTTGTTGCGAAAGGTGCAAGTATGTTTTCAAAATAGAGATCGCAGATAATTGAAGATGTGGAGAGACTGTTGTTGGTGTGGATAAACGAAAAACAATTATCAGGAGATAGTGTTTCTCTGTCAATAATATGTGAAAAGACAAGGCAGTTGCATGATGATCTCGTTAAGAAAATGCCTCCAAATAGTGATGATATTAATGAATTTAAGGCCAGCAAAGGCGGGTTTGAGAGATATAAGAATTGTAGTGGCATACACAGTGCGGGCGTCCAGATTTTTTCTATGGTGTGCACACTGACCACCCAGACCCATTCTCTCAGATGTAGGCCTACCAGCCTTCTCACTCTAAATTTGACACTGCTAGAATTTTGGCATAGATCTATGGTTTGGACCCTGAATGTAAAGCCGTAGATCTATGGGACGGACCCTGAAAGGGTTAATCACTCTTTTTTTTTTTATGAACACACTGGCCGATTCCCACCAAGGCAGGGTGGCCCGAAAAAGAAAAACTTTCACCATCATTCACTCCTTCACTGTCTTGCCAGAAGGGTGCTATACACTACAGTTTTTAAACTGCAACATTAACACCCCTCCTTCAGAGTGCAGGCACTGTACTTCCCATCTCCAGGACTCAAGTCCGGCCTGCCTGTTTCCCTGAATCCCTTTATAAATGTTACTTTGCTCACACTCCAACAGCATGTCAAGTATTAAAAACCATTTGTCTCCATTCACTCCTATCAAACATGCTCACACATGCCCGCCGGAAGTCCAAGCCCCTCGCACACAAAACCTCCTTTACCCCCTCCCTCCAACCTTTCCTAGGCTGACCCCTACCCCGCCTTCCTTCCACTACAGACTGATACACTCTTGAAGTGATTCTGTTTCGCTCCATTCTCTCTACATGTCCGAACTACCTCAACAACTCTTCCTCAGCCCTCTGGACAACAGTTTTGGTAATCCCGCACCTCCTCCTAACTTCCAAACTATGAATTCTCTGCATTATATTCATACCACACATTGCCCTCAGACATAACATCTCCACTGCCTCCAGCCTTCTCCTCGCTGCAACATTCATCACCCATCGCTTCACACCCATATAAGAGCATTGGTAAAACTATACTCTCATACATTCCCCTCTTTGCCTCCAAGGACAAAGTTCTTTGTCTCCACAGACTCCTAAGTGCACCGCTCACCCTTTTCCCCTCATCAATTCTATGATTCACCTCATCATTCATAGACCCATCCGCTGACACGTCCACTCCCAAATATCTGAATACATTCACCTCCTCCATACTCTCTCCCTCCAATCTGATATCCAATCTTTCATCACCTAATCTTTTTGTTATCCTCATAAACTTACTCTTTCCTGTATTCACTTTTAATTTTCTTCTTTTGCATACCCTTCCAAATTCATCCACCAACCTTTGCAACTTCTCTTCAGAATCTCCCAAGAGCACAGTGTCATCAGCAAAGAGCAACTGTGACAACTCCCACTTTATGTGTGATTCTTTATCTTTTAGCTCCACGCCTCTTGCAAAGACCCTCGCATTTACTTCTCTTACAACCCCATCTATAAATATATTAAACAACCATGGTGACATCACACATCCTTGTCTAAGACCTACTTTTACTAGGAAATAATCTCCCTCTTTCCTAGATACTCTAACTTGAGCCTCACTATCCTCATAAAAACTCTTCACTGCTTTCAGTAACCTACCTCCTACACCATACACCTGCAACATCTGCCACATTGCCCCCCTATCCACCCTGTCATACGCCTTTTCCAAATCCATAAATGCCACAAAAACCTCTTTAGCCTTATCTAAATACTGTTCACTTATATGTTTCACTGTAAACGCCTGGTTCACACACCCCCTACCTTTCCTAAAGCCTCCTTGTTCATCTGCTATCCTATTCTCCGTCTTACTCTTAATTCTTTCAATAATAACTCTACCATACAATTTACCAGGTATACTCAACAGACTTATTATTATTATTATTATTATTATTATTATCACACTGGCCGATTCCCACCAAGGCAGGGTGGCCCGAAAAAGAAAAACTTTCACCATCATTCACTCCATCATTGTCTTGCCAGAAGGGTGCTTTACACTACAGTTTTTAAACTTCAACATTAACACCCCTCCTTCAGAGTGCAGGCACTGTACTTCCCATCTCCAGGACTCAAGTCCGGCCTGCCAGTTTCCCTGAACCCCTTCATAAATGTTACTTTGCTCACACTCCAACAGCACGTCAAGTATTAAAAACCATTCGTCTCCATTCACTCCTTTCAAACACGCTCACGCACGCCTGCTGGAAGTCCAAGCCCCTCGCACATAAAACCTCCTTTACCCCCTCCCTCCAACCTTTCCTAGGCCGACCCCTACCCCGCCTTCCTTCTACTACAGACTGATACACTCTTGAAGTCATTC
Organism: Cherax quadricarinatus; assembly: GCF_038502225.1. Lineage (NCBI taxonomy): Eukaryota > Metazoa > Arthropoda > Malacostraca > Decapoda > Parastacidae > Cherax > Cherax quadricarinatus. The sequence goes on along the minus strand of NW_027196709.1, from coordinate 38,781 downwards.
TGTTTCGCTCCATTCTCTCTACATGTCCGAACCACCTCAACAACTCTTCCTCAGCCCTCTGGACAACAGTTTTGGTAATCCCGCACCTCCTCCTAACTTCCAAACTACGAATTCTCTGCATTATATTCACACCACACATTGCCCTCAGACATGACATCTCCACTGCCTCCAGCCTTCTCCTCGCTGCAACATTCATCACCCATACTTCACACCCATATAAGAGTGTTGGTAAAACTATACTCTCATACATTCCCCTCTTTGCCTCCAAGGACAAAGTTCTTTGTCTCCACAGACTCCTAAGTGCACCACTCACCCTTTTCCCCTCATCAATTCTATGATTCACCTCATCCTTCATAGACCCATCTGCTGACACATCCACTCCCAAATATCTGAATACATTCACCTCCTCCATACTCTCTCCCTCCAACCTGATATCCAATCTTTCATCACCTAATCTTTTTGTTATCCTCATAACCTTACTCTTTCCTGTATTCACTTTTAATTTTCTTCTTTTGCACACCCTACCAAATTCATCCACCAATCTCTGCAACTTCTCTTCAGAATCTCCCAAGAGCACAGTGTCATCAGCAAAGAGCAACTGTGACAACTCCCACTTTATGTGTGATTCCTTATCTTTTAACTCCACGCCTCGTGTCAAGACCCTCGCATTTACTTCTCTTACAACCCCATCTATAAATATATTAAACAACCACGGTGACATCACACATCCCTGTCTAAGGCCTACTTTTACTGGGAAATAATTTCCCTCTTTCCTACATACTCTAACTTGAGCCTCACTATCCTCGTAAAAACTCTTCACTGCTTTCAGTAACCTACCTCCTACACCATACACCTGCAACATCTGCCACATTGCCCCCCTATCCACCCTGTCATATGCCTTTTCCAAATCCATAAATGCCACAAAGACCTCTTTAGCCTTATCTAAATACTGTTCACTTATATGTTTCACTGTAAACACCTGGTCCACACACCCCCTACCTTTCCTAAAGCCTCCTTGTTCATCTGCTATCCTATTCTCAGTCTTACTTTTAATTCTTTCAATAATAACTCCACCATACACTTTACCAGGTATACTCAACAGACTTATCCCCCTATAATTTTTGCACTCTCTTTTGTCCCCTTTGCCTTTATACAAAGGAACTATGCATGCTCTCTGTCAATCCCTAGGTACCTTACCCTCTTCCATACATTTATTAAATAATTGCACCAACCACTCCAAAACTATATCCCCACCTGCTTTTAACATTTCTATCTTTATCCCATCAATCCCGGCTGCCTTACCCCCTTTCATTTTACCTACTGCCTCACGAACTTCCCCCACACTCACAACTGGCTCTTCCTCACTCCTACAAGATGTTATTCCTCCTTGCCCTATACACGAAATCACAGCTTCCCTATCTTCATCAACATTTAACAATTCCTCAAAATATTCCCTCCATCTTCCCAATACCCCTAACTCTCCATTTAATAACTCTCCTCTCCTATTTTTAACTGACAAATCCATTTGTTCTCTAGGCTTCCTTAACTTGTTAATCTCACTCCAAAACTTTTTCTTATTTTCAACAAAATTTGTTGATAACATCTCACCCACTCTCTCATTTGCTCTCTTTTTACATTGCTTCACCACTCTCTTAACCTCTCTCTTTTTCTCCATATACTCTTCCCTCCTTGCATCACTTCTACTTTGTAAAAACTTCTCATATGCTAACTTTTTCTCCCTTACTACTCTCTTTACATCATTTCACCAATCGCTCCTCTTCCCTCCCGCACCCACTTTCCTGTAACCACAAGCTTCTGCTGAACATTCTAACACTACATTTTTAAACCTATCCCATACCTCTTCGACCCCATTGCCTATGCTCTCATTAGCCCATTGATCCTCCAATAGCTGTTTATATCTTACCCTAACTGCCTCCTCTTTTAGTTTATAAACCTTCACCTCTCTCTTCTGTGATGCCTCTATTCTCCTTGTATGCCATCTACCTTTTACTCTCAGTGTAGCTACAACTAAAAAGTGATCTGATATATCTGTGGCCCCTCTATAAACATGTACATCCAGAAGTCTACTCAACAGTCTTTTATCTACTAATACATAATCCAACAAACTACTGTCATTTTGCCCTACATCATGTCTTGTATATTTATTTATCCTCTTTTTCTTAAAATATGTATTACCTATAACTAAACCCCTTTCTATACAAAGTTCAATCAAAGGGCTCCCATTATCATTTACACCTGGCACCCCAAACTTACATACCACACCCTCTCTAAAAGTTTCTCCTACTTTAGCATTCAGGTCCCCTACCACAATTACTCTCTCAATTGGTTCAAAGGTTCCTATACATTCACTTAACATCTCCCAAAATCTCTCTCTCTCCTCTACATTCCTCTCTTCTCCAGGTGCATACACGCTTATTATGACCCACTTTTCGCATCCAACCTTTACTTTAATCCACATAATCCTTGAATTTACACATTCATATTCTCTTTTCTCCTTCCAAAACTGATCCTTCAACATTACTGCTACCCCTTCCTTAGCTCTAACTCTCTCAGATACTCCAGATTTAATCCCATTTATTTCCCCCCACCGAAACTCCCCTACCCCCTTCAGCTTTGTTTCGCTTAGGGCCAGGACATCCAACTTCTTTTCATTCATAACATCAGCAATCATCTGTTTCTTGTCATCCGCACTACATCCACGCACATTCAAGCATCCCAGTTTTATAAAGTTTTTCTTCTTCTCTTTTTTAGTAAATGTCTACAGGAGAAGGGGTTACTAGCCCATCGCTCCTGGCATTTTAGTTGCCTCATACGACACGCATGGTTTACGGAGGAAAGATTCTTTTCCACTTCCCCATGGACAATAGAAGAAATAAAGAAGAACAAGAGCTATTAGAAAAAGGAGAAAAACCTAGATGTATGTATATATATATGCATGTGTGTGTGTCTGTGAAGTGTAAGTAGGAGTAGCAAAATATCCCTGTTATATAGCGTGTTTATGAAACAGAAAAAGACACCAGCAATCCTACCATCATGCAAAACAGTTACAGGTTTCTGTTTCACAGTCATCTGGCAGGACGGTAGTACTTCCCTGGGTGGTTGCTGTCTACCAACCTACTATCAACTTTATTACTACCAGCTAGGTGAGAGATTTCTTCTTGAGCAGTTGCTTTAACAAGTGATTTAAGGAAGGGATTACTAGCAAAGCACAAGAGTTCACAGCTGTTTTAAATAATGATGAATTTGTTGTTTATTGGATTGTTACAACAACAGTTCTTGGAGTGGTTCTTGGCAAGCGGTGTTGCCAATTTTGGTGATCTGGTGCAATTACTTTTGGTGGATAACCTGCTGGAATCCATTGGACCAGAGATTAGAATCTTTCTTGAAGATCATTTGTTGATCACTGTCGGCCAGCCAGGCTGGCTGACAGTTTTGAGACTAACTGCTCCTTGTCTGAGTGGTTTAATCTTTCTTCCCAACAGCCTGGCATGACTAGAGATTGTCAGAGACGAGTTCCTGACTGGAGGACAAAGTGGCAGGACAAAAGTGAACAACAATGCCAACCAAGTCGTCTGGTGAGCCACGATATCAAACTCGCAGCCAACCTGGTGAGAGACAACCTCAAACTCATGGTCAACATGATGAACAACGACACCAGTACACAGAGTGGCACCAGCCACAAAATCAGCAAGGAGCCAAAGGAAAAAGTGAGGTAACCTGCTTGTTGTTTTAAACCCAGTCACATTAAGTCCAGCTGCCCAGTTAAGCCCCAACCCTTAGGAAAAATAAGTACCCTCCCTTTTGAGATGAACCAGAAAGAAGTAGAGTTGGGTAAGGCCCCATACTACAATACAAGCCACATCTCCCTTCAGGACAATGAAAAGAAAATTGAAGTACAGTAGGGTGCCACTCATATGGCAGATTAGGTTCCAGGCTACCACTAGAAAGCAGACATCACCAGAAAGTGGAATGCCATTTTTTCCATTTATAAATGCATATAAATGCCAGATAACAAGCTTACTCTAGCATATATTAAGTTAGCAATAGAACTAGGCATTAAAAACAATAAAAAGTAAAATACACACACAGTACTCCCATTACTTACCTTAAAATATTTGTAGTATTAATGAAGGGTGAGAGGTGAGTTGTATTTATTTGTAGGAAGTCAGATGTGGGAGGTATGGTAGCCAGCCAGGCCAGCCTACCCCACCCACACATAATAAACTATGGCATTTTAAGGGCTTAGAGTGATAAAATACATGTACAGTACACTCATTATTTACCTTAAAATATTTGTAGTCTTAACCCCTTAGCTGTTGAAACATAGATCTACATTGTTTTAGCTAGCACTCCAAACAGATCAACGTCTTATTTTTCCTGCCTCCAAATTTGGCATGATTGACTTGAGATGCCTGGTCAGTATAGAATGAGTCTTAACACTTGGTGTGCCCAGTATTAACAAATCTGGGACCACTTAGTACCTTGTGGGAGCACCAGTTCAATTGAGCACCAGCTGGAGCAAACAGTGCAGAAAATACCAGGGATTCACTGATGTCATGTTTTGTTAACACTCACCTTGTAAGAGGAAAGTGATGTTGACCCTGAGTTTAGTGGCTTTGAGATGGATGTGGTCACAAGTAGTCGAGGAAATTAAAAAAACCTTGATAATAACCCATATGCAACATTTGTGCAATATCTTTTCAATTTTGATACCACTGGTAGTGTCATCCTGCCAGAATGTCCTATAACCTATGCCTTAAGTAAAGAGAAACAATTCGGGAACATGTGTAATACGTGTTTGGCAGGCCAGCTGGCTGGGTGGCTGGCTGGCTGGCAGACTGCTGGGTGGGTGGGTGACTGGCTGGCTGATTGACTTTGGCTCTCTCTATCTCCATCTGTATCTATCTCTGTCTATCCCTGTCTCCATCTATCTCTGTCTCACAGGTACATATAAATACCCTTATTATTCATCACGTAAATTATCTAGGAAAGCATGACTGGCAAGTAATATGCATTTTTACTTGTTCAGGAATCAGACGTGACAACTCTGCATCATTGTGTAATACCTGTTAGTTCATGAGTGGCTCTCTCTCTGAGACAGAAAGAGAGACAAGCAGACAGAGAGACAGGAAGACAGAAAGACAGATAAGAGGAAACAGAGATAAACAGAGAGAGCTAGACAAGCAAACAGAGAAGAAGGTAGACACAGTGACAAACAGACAGGCAGACAGACAGATAGGCAGACAGACAGACACATTTATGTGTAGCATTGAAAATAAATAAATCCAAGGCAGTGAACAATCATCATGTCACTCCACTGCTGCAGTCAGAAGTGGAGTCACACTCATCTTAAGCCATACTACAAGGAGTTTCATATACAGTGGACCCCTGGTTAACGATATTTTTTCACTCCAGAAGTACGTTCAGGTGCCAGTACTGACCGAATTTGTTCCCATAAGAAATATTGTGAAGTAGATTAGTCCATTTCAGACCCCCAAACATACACGTACAAATGCACTTACATAATTGGTCACATTCGGAGGTAATCGTTATGCAGGGGTCCACTGTATTCTCCAGCATGTCTAAAACATTGCTGGAACCTGTAAATACTGTGTATATACATTAGGGCCTCACTTGTACGGCAGGTTAGGTTCCAAGCTACTGCTGGAAAACAGTCATCACCAGAAAGCAGAACACCATTTTTTCCACTTATAAATGCATATAAATGCCAGATAACAAGTTTGCACAAACATATATTAAGTTACCAATAGAACTAGGCATTAAAAAACAAAAAAAATAAAACACACACAGTACACTTATTATTTACCTCAAAATATTTGTAATCTTAATGTATGGCAAAAGGTGAGTAGTATTTACTGTAAAAAGTCAGGTGTGGTAGCCCACCTGGCCACCCCACCCACAGATGATATACTATGACACTTAAAGTATTCTAAAGTGATAAAATGCACATACAGTGGACCCTTGGTCATCGGCTGTAATCCATTCCAGAACGTCGACCTAAATCCAGAAAAGTCTAAAATCAAAATAATATTTCCCATAAGAATTAATGTAAATACTATTAATCCATTTCAGACACCCAAAAATATTAAAAAAATATACATTTTTTTAAAGATTAACTATAGTTTTGCATACACAAAACAATGAGAACTAAATCAAATGACTAATGAAATGGATAAATGAGCATTTAACATCACTTTTACTTTTATTGAAGAGTCTTGTTGGCACTAATATCAACTCCACAGCTTATTTATCTATCACAATTCATCTAACATGACATAATAAACAATATTAATAACAGAAACATGATATATACTCTAGAATGAATAAAATATGTCATAACATATGTGAGGAGTAAGTGTTGGTGGTGTTGTTGGGTTTATAAGGGCCACTGAGAGAAGCCGTACATATTAGTGGTAGTGGAGGCAGCAGCTGAAGCCACCAACACTATTCACACTGAAACAATGTACGTAATTTATAAATAAGAAATATTTACACTTTAATTTATTAATAAGAAATATTTACATTTAATTTGGAGATGTTAGTTTAATTAGTTTGACGGAGGAGATGCTGGTAGAGGTTTAGGGTGGTGAAAGATTTCAGGGCGGCGAATGTTCAGTGGCCCTATGCACCTCCAACAACATTGGAGAGTTACTCTTGTGTCACTTTTATATCCTTAACTTACTTGCTACACTGTTAATGCTACACTTTATCGCTGGCAGGCGCTATAGCCTTTATCGATACCTGCTGCTTTAGTATCATACATATTATAGAATCACTGAATCACTGAAGAAGGCACATTCTCCCCTCTCTCTCTTCCTCCTCCACTTTGGTACTTTGCTACAAGTTTTTTCTTGAATTCTATTATGTTTCTTTCCTTTTTTACCAAAGGCCTGACACTAGGTACTTTCTCTGGGCCCAGGGTGGCTTATTTAGCAGTTGCAAGCACAAAAAACAATGGATTATTATGAAGTATATCGTATGAACCTGTGGGGTGATGGTCACTCACTGATAAACAATGGCACACTGAGTGCGAATGGTGTGGGAGACTGGCTTTGTGTGTGCGCTGATGCTAGGATGCTGCTCTGACATGTACCAGACGGTCGCCGAATCACAAGGCCAATCATGAACTATGAGGCTATATTTTGCCGAAAAAGTTGCCGAAAGTCGGATTTCACGAAAGTTGCAGCCGCCGAAAGGCAGGGGTTCACTGTAATTATCAGAGTACAAGTTCTCCTTGTTTAATGATGGAGTTCCATTCCTAGGATCACTTCGGTAAACGAATTCATTGCTAAGGGAGGAGCATACGATAATGGTAGTGGGTTTCTGTCAACCATCTTTGATATTGTTTTAATGTCATCTTTGCACCATTTATAACATTTCTGGTATACAGTGGTCCTTCAATAATCGTCCGGCCTGAAAGTCGTCCATTTCGGAAATAGTCCCGTTATTTCATCTAAACATTGGCTCGCAAATGGTCCGTTAACTCGCTAATCGTCCTTCGTCCAGGACACGTACTCACGCTCTGAGCTGCCTGGGCCTGTCTTCCCAGCCAGTATGCCATTGTTTACCAGTGAGCGACGGTCCCCTCACATGCTCCTACAAAATATTTCATAATATTCTATTGATTTTAGTGCTTGCAAGTACTAAATAAGCGACCATGGCTCCAAAGAAAGCTTCTAGTGCCAGCCCTTTGGTAAAGAATGTGAGAAACACATATAATTTATGAAAAAGTTTGTAGAAAAATACAAAGGTGGTGGTGGTGGTAGAGTGGAAGCAGTTGTGATAGTGGTTGATGGTGGTAGTGATGGTGGTAGAAGGTAGTAGTGATGGTGGTAACAGTTGTAATAGTGGTAGAAGGTCGTAGTGATGGTGGTAGAGGGTTCCTTCTTTAGTGATTCAGCGATTCTACCAACTCCTCCAATGTTGTTGGAGTTATATAGGGCTACAGAAAACACCACCGCCACAGCTGCTGCTTCACCACCATTATGGACGGCTTACTCGGTGGCCCGGTGGCCTGGTGGCTAAAACTCCCGCTTCACACACGGAGGGCCCGGGTTCGATTCCCGGCGGGTGGAAATTCCGACACGTTTCCTTACACCTATTGTCCTGTTCACCTAGCAGCAAATAGGTACCTGGGTGTTAGTCGACTGGTGTGGGTCGCATCCTGGGGGACAAGATTAAGGACCCCAATGGAAATAAGTTAGACAGTCCTCGATGACGCACTGACTTTCTTGGGTTATCCTGGGTGGCTAACCCTCCGGGGTTAAAAATCCGAACGAAATCTTATCTTATCTTATCTTATCTCTCAGTGGCCCTTATATACCCAACAACAACACAACACAACACCTCTCGTGACATACGTAATGACTTATTTTATTCATTCTAGAGTATATTCCAAGTTTCTATGTTATTAATATTGTTTATTATGTCATATTAGTTGAATTATGATAGATAAATAAGCCGTAGAGTTGATATTAGTGTCATATTCTCCAACAATAAACTTGCCATCCCTCCCTCACAGAAACAAGTCTCCAATAAGAACATAAGAAAGGAGGAACACTGCAGTAGGCCTCCTGGCCCATACTAGGCCGGTCCTTCACAAATCCAACCCACTAACAGAACAAATGCTACCCAAGCAATAAGCTCAGGTGCAAGTCCGACTCAAATCCAACCCCTCTCACTCATGTATTTATCCAACCTAAATTTGAAACTACCCAAGCCATAGCTTTTAGAACATAAGAAAGGAGGAACACTGCATTAGCCCTGTTGGCCCATACTAGGCAGGTCCTTCACAAATGAAACCCACTAACAGAACAAATGCTACCCAAGCAATAAGCTCAGTGCAAGTCCGACTCAAATCCAACTCCTCTCACTCATGTATTTATACAACTTAAATTTGAAACTATCCAATGTTTTAGCTTTGATCACCCTACTAGGCAGACCATTCCACTCATCAACTACCTTTATTACCAATGTTCATTTATACATTTTATTAGTGCTTTACATTTATTTGGCATTTTTTCTGCATGTAAATCTATATTTATGCTAGGGAAGTGACCCCTGAAATGACCAAGAGTCCTTATGGAGGGGGATTCCCCTTCCAAACAATAACCTCTCTTCCCTCTCTCCTCCCTGTTTTCCATTCATCAACAACAGCCTTCAATAAAGGTAACTGTCATGTTGAATGTTCATTCTTTTGTGCATGTAAATCTATCTTTTAGGTAAAAAAAAATTGTTGTTGATACTTCTGGGTGTCTGGAACGAATTAATTGGATTTACATTATTTCTTATGGGGAAAATTGATTCAAAAAATCGTCTATTTCGTTAATAGTCCCACTTCCAGGAACGGACTAAGGACAATAATTGAGGGACCACTGTATTTTTAACCCTTTCAGGGTCTGTCCCGTTGATCAACGGCTTTATGTTGAGTGTCCAAACCGTAGATCAACGCCAAAATTCTAGTGCCGTCAAATTTAGCGCGAAAACGCTCATAGGCCTACATGTGAGAGAACGGGTCTGCGTGGTGGGTGTGCGCCATAAACAAAAAATCTAGGCGCCCGCATAGCATTGTGGGAACGCCGGCTCAGTTACCCTTGTTCACCATGCCTCGTCGCAAGTCAGCTCTCACTCCCCGGAAAATTGGGACTCTCCTCTTCCTATCTGATAGTTCTGACACTGATGGAAGTGGAAATGAAGACAAATTCTATGGCTTTGATCAGTTAGTGACCGAAAAGAATGACCAGGATATCGATAATAGTGCAGAAAACCCTGACGATCCTCAACCTTCTACCTCTGGTGTGGGCACTCGTGACTCACGGTCGGTTGTTCCTCATCGCAAGAGAAAACTAATATTTTCGCGTGGCCAGGCCTCTGACTTCAGTAATGATGATGATAGTGACGTGGACTGTGATTTTATTGTGCTCGACGATCAATCGAGTAGTGATAGTGAGGAATCGTATTCACCAGTGAAGCGTCGGTATGTTCGCCGCCGCATGCACTCGGGTAGTGTACCCTATGCTGTGCCCAGGGGACGGATTACATCCCGGAGTACATCCCGGAGTACATCCCGTGGCCCAACACCAGTTTTAGGTAGTGATAGTGAGGATGATGTGGCTACACTTGGCATGGATAGACCACAGGCATCAGTGGATGGTGTTAGTGGTGATGGTAGTGGCACCGCCATGCGTGACTCACGAGGCCACGCTGGGACCCACGCTGCTGACTCGTCAGTTCAAGGACAAAGCGGAGCGCCAGCCACCAGCCCACCACAACCACAACCACCCGCACAACCAGCCTATGATGTCCAGTATCCACCAGCAAACCGTATCTGGGATTGGCAGCAAAATCCCAATTTTGTTCCCAAGCCTCACCACTTTGATGATTCTCAAAGTGGAATTCTACCTACTTGTCCCCTTGGAACCACGGCCAATGAACTGGAATTCTTTGAATTATTCTTTGACCAGCCATTGATGGAAATTATTGTCAGGGAAAGTAATAAGTATTTTGAGTACACCATGGCAAATACGATCTTATCACCACAGTCAAGACTACACAGGTGGAAAGAGACGACTGTTGCAGAAATGTATTTGCTTTTTGCAACAATAATGCTTATGCCTCACGTCTATAAGCATAATATAAAAGCATACTGGTCCACAGATCGGCTAATTTCTACCCCGGTCTTCAGTGAAATCATACCAGTGAACAGGTTTATCTTACTCTTACGTATGTTGCACTTCTCTGACAAAACCAGGCCTGACAGAAGTGACAGGTTATACAAGATTAGAAATGTTTTCATGTATCTCAAACAAAAGTTCAGCATATACTTTTATCCATTCAAGAATCTTGTAATTGACGAGTCTTTGATTTTGTTCAAAGGTAGACTGTCATTCAAGCAGTATATACCGAGCAAGAGGAAACGCTTTGGTATAAAACTGTTTGTACTCTGTGATTGTGACAGTGGCCTGGTGTTGGATATTGTTGCATACACGGGTAGTAAAACATTGAAAGATACCAAGATGTTATTGGGTATCTCAGGTGACGTAGTGAGAAACATGATGGCACCTTATCTTGGTAAGGGGCATACATTATATACCGATAACTGGTACACAAGCCCATTACTCAGTGATTTCATGCGAGTGAACAAGAAAGATGTGTGTGGCACAGTGCGTTCTAATCGTAAACATATGCCCAGGCTCAACGCAGGTGCTCGTGGTGATGACGTGCAGGTGTTTACTGCCAATGACATCATGGCATTACGGTGGCATGACAAACGAGATGTCACATTGTTGACAATCATTCACCGTAATGAAATGCAAGACAGTGGCAAAGTTGATCGAGTGACTAATGAACGTATTCGAAAACCAGTGTCAGTGATTGATTATACACAAAACATGCGCTTGGTTGACAAGTGTGACATGCAGATTGGTTTTGTTGACTGTGTTTGTAAGAGTTACAAGTGGTACATGAAACTTTTCTTCCATCTCATAGACATTTCAATGCTCAATGCATATAATATGTACCAAATAAAGACTGGCAACAGACCACCGTATGGTGAATTTTGTTTGTCTGTTGTCAGACAACTCATAATGAAGTACCAGGTAACAACAACTGCTATACAACATGGTCCTCGAATTCCTCAGGATATACCCAAGCGTTTGAGGAGAGAAGGTGATCATTTCATAATACAGCTTCCTTCAACTAAGAAGAAATTTGCTCAGAAGAGATGCATTGTCTGTGCACAAACAAAATGACGGCAACAAAGACGCAAAGACACTCGGTTTATGTGTGAGGAATGTAAGGTGCCTCTGTGCATGGTGCCTTGTTTCAAGGAGTTCCACAAGCTCCTGCAGTTTTAAAACCATGTCCAGTGATTGTAAATATGTAAATATATGATAGAACATTAGTATTATACAATATTTGTGCATGTTTATTGTAATAAACAACAGTGATAAACAATAATATGATAATAACTTTAGTGCGGTTATTGTGTTCAATACAGTGAGTTTATATATATACATTATATACAATATTGGTCTCTCAGGCCCCTGTTAGTAGGAATAGAAAAAAATTGGAGAAGAAAAGAAAAAACAACTAAAACCACAAAATAATGTAATGCGCGTATGTGGAATTCGTCGATGTTGCCGCCACCACATCATTTTTGACAAACTTCTTGGCGCTGTATCTCGGTAAGTACTGATCAGATTTTTTTTTTTGTCTTATTACCTTCACAAAAATATGCTCTTTAATTCTGTAAGAAAAAAAAATTTTTTTTTTTTTTTCAAAATTTCTTGGACACTTGAGCACCACTTCAGATTTTGGCCTTGGACCCTGAAAGGGTTAAATGTTTATGCACTATTTAGGAAATCAGCTCTAATATCCATTATTTAGGTATTCAAGAGGTATGGGGTAGGTTTAAAAATGTAGTGTTAGAGTGTTCAGCAGAAGTTTGTGGTTACAGGAAAGTGGGTGCGGGAGGGAAGAGGAGCGATTGGTGGAATGATGATGTAAAGAGAGTAGTAAGGGAGAAAAAGTTAGCATATGAGAAGTTTTTACAAAGTAGAAGTGATGCAAGGAGGGAAGAGTATATGGAGAAAAAGAGAGAGGTTAAGAGAGTGGTGAAGCAATGTAAAAAGAGAGCAAATGAGAGAGTGGGTGAGATGTTATCAACAAATTTTGTTGAAAATAAGAAAAAGTTTTGGAGTGAGTTTAACAAGTTAAGAAAGCCTAGAGAACAAATGGATTTGTCAGTTAAAAATAGGAGAGGAGAGTTATTAAATGGAGAGTTAGAGGTATTGGGAAGATGGAGGGAATATTTTGAGGAATTGTTAAATGTTGATGAAGATAGGGAAGCTGTGATTTCGTGTATAGGGCAAGGAGGAATAACATCTTGTAGGAGTGAGGAAGAGCCAGTTGTGAGTGTGGGGGAAGTTCGTGAGGCAGTAGGTAAAATGAAAGGGGGTAAGGCAGCCGGGATTGATGGGATAAAGATAGAAATGTTAAAAGCAGGTGGGGATATAGTTTTGGAGTGGTTGGTGCAATTATTTAATAAATGTATGGAAGAGGGTAAGGTACCTAGGGATTGGCAGAGAGCATGCATAGTTCCTTTGTATAAAGGCAAAGGGGATAAAAGAGAGTGCAAAAATTATAGGGGGATAAGTCTGCTGAGTATACCTGGTAAAGTGTATGGTAGAGTTATTATTGAAAGAATTAAGAGTAAGACAGAGAATAGGATAGCAGATGAACAAGGAGGCTTTAGGAAAGGTAGGGGGTGTGTGGACCAGGTGTTTACAGTGAAATATATAAGTGAACAGTATTTAGATAAGGCTAAAGAGGTCTTTGTGGCATTTATGGATTTGGAAAAGGCGTATGACAGGGTGGATAGGGGGGCAATGTGGCAGATGTTGCAAGTATATGGTGTAGGAGGTAGGTTACTGAAAGCAGTGAAGAGTTTTTACGAGAATAGTGAGGCTCAAGTTAGAGTATGTAGGAAAGAGGGAAATTATTTCCCAGTAAAAGTAGGCCTTAGACAAGGATGTGTGATGTCACCGTGGTTGTTTAATATATTTATAGATGGGGTTGTAAGAGAAGTAAATGCGAGGGTCTTGACAAGAGGCGTGGAGTTAAAAGATAAAGAATCACACACAAAGTGGGAGTTGTCACAGCTGCTCTTTGCTGATGACACTGTGCTCTTGGGAGATTCTGAAGAGAAGTTGCAGAGATTGGTGGATGAATTTGGTAGGGTGTGCAAAAGAAGAAAATTAAAGGTGAATACTGGAAAGAGTAAGGTTATGAGGATAACAAAAAGTTTAGGTGATGAAAGATTGAATATCAGATTGGAGGGAGAGAGTATGGAGGAGGTGAATGTATTCAGATATTTGGGAGTGGACGTGTCAGCGGATGGGTCTATGAAAGATGAGGTGAATCATAGAATTGATGAGGGAAAAAGAGTGAGTGGTGCACTTAGGAGTCTGTGGAGACAAAGAACTTTGTCCTTGGAGGCAAAGAGGGGAATGTATGAGAGTATAGTTTTACCAACGCTTTTATATGGGTGTGAAGCATGGGTGATGAATGTTGCAGCGAGGAGAAGGCTGGAGGCAGTGGAGATGTCATGTCTGAGGGCAATGTGTGGTGTGAATATAATGCAGAGAATTCGTAGTTTGGAAGTTAGGAGGAGGTGCGGGATTACCAAAACTGTTGTCCAGAGGGCTGAGGAAGGGTTGTTGAGGTGGTTCGGACATGTAGAGAGAATGGAGCGAAACAGAATGACTTCAAGAGTGTATCAGTCTGTAGTGGAAGGAAGGCGGGGTAGGGGTCGGCCTAGGAAAGGTTGGAGAGAGGGGGTAAAGGAGGTTTTGTGTGCGAGGGGCTTGGACTTCCAGCAGGTATGCATGAGCGTGTTTGATAGGAGTGAATGGAGACAAATGGTTTTTAATACTTGACGTGCTGTTGGAGTGTGAGCAAAGTAACATTTATGAAGGCGTTCAGGGAAACCGGCAGGCCGGACTTGAGTCCTGGAGATGGGAAGTACAGTGCCTGCACTCTGAAGGAGGGGTGTTAATGTTGCAGTTTAAAAACTGTAGTGTAAAGCACCCTTCTGGCAAGACAGTGATGGAGTGAATGATGGTGAAAGTTTTTCTTTTTCGGGCCACCCTGCCTTGGTGGGAATCGGCCAGTGTGATAATAATAATAAAATAATAATGCTGGTCAGAGAGCCCGTTGTAAGTCCGAGTCATCGGTAAACGAGTACGTTGCTAAGTGAAGAGAAGCTGTATACAGTAGACCGTCATTTAACACGGTTTTGTCTTGCACATTTTGGTTATAGCATGATTGAAGAAATACGGCATATTTTTTGTTTAACACTTCATGAAATAAGTTTAACAGGGTTGTGGGAGGGGACAAAATTTTGAGCATGCAGTCGCCTGCTGGGCAGGATGGTCTGTGGGTTACACCATTGAGTCAACGAAGATACTGGGAAGCTTGCTGTGTTTATTTATATGCACATTTTCTTATTTTCATTGTCATTTGTTAACTCTGACAAACAATCATGGCATCCAGTAAGCATACAAGTGTTCCTGCAAGTGACAAGAAAAGATTAACGCATTCAAGTCTAGGAATTACGAAGAAAATCGAGATATTAGATATGCTTAAGAGTGGTTCATGTATGGTAGATATAGTGAGGACCTTTGGCCTTAATGAAGTGTCAGTTCTTACAGTTAAAAATAATGAGGCAAATAACACACTGACTTGACTGAATGACTTACTGACTTGACTGAATGATTTACTTACTTGACTGAATGACACACTGACTTGACTGAATGACTTACATGGCTGAATGACTGACTTGACTGAATAACTTACTGACTTGATTGAATGACTTACTTGACTGAATAGCTTACTAACTTACTGACTTGACTGACTTACTGAAAAAAAGTGTATGTTTAGCACATATGTAATGTTTTCTATAATGGTCATGGTCACTTTTTTTTTTATCCCTCCCCACCCTGCAACCTTCAGCACCTCTCTATAATATCAGATTTTTATTAATTTATCATGCTTCTATGTTATTTATGCTATACCTAATATTATTCTGGAATTATATGATAAATAGGTAACTTATTGTAATAATAGTATTATTATACAATATTTTATAGTGCCATGAGCTCACCTCCACATGCCATGGTGGTTCAAGAGTTGCTGAGAAAGTTGAGAAATTGCTTGCACCTTCGATTCCCGGCGGGTGGAAACATTTCGACACATTTCCTTACACCTGTTGTCCTGTACCTGGGTGTTAGTGGACTGATGTGGGTCGCATCCTGGGGGACAAGATTGAGGACCCCAATGGAAATAAGTTAGACAGTCCTCGATGACGCACTGACTTTCTTGGGTTATCCTGGGTGGCTAACCCTCCGGGGTTAAAAATCCAAACAAAATCTTATCTTATCTCCCTCTTATAGCCCCACCTACCCTTCAATACCACTCTATATGTCAGTTTTTATTAATTTGTGCATTTTTATCATGCTTCTACATTATTTGTGTTATACCTAATATTATTCAGGAATAAATATGATAGGTAGATGTTATTTATTGATAGTAATAATATAATTATACAATAACAAATTTAGAAGCACTGCTTTGAAATGGGGTCTAGACCAGCTGATGATGCCTTACCATCAGCTGTATAATGTACTGCAGGGTAAAAGAGCCCAGAAATCCATTACAGAATTTATGCATACTCCAATACAACCATCGACTTCAGTACCAGAACCTCTACCATTCACTTGTGCTGACAACCAACAATCATCCACCTCAGCCCAGTAGGGCCAAACCATCCATATCCACTCTCTTCACAATCATCCACAAACACCATTAACAACAATTTAAAATATGAAATGCTATTATTTCTATTGCATTCATAGTCTTAACCCTTTGACTGTTGCAGGCCCCTTTCTGAAACTGTCATTCTATGTCGCAAAATATTCGAAAAAAAAAAAAATTCTTATGAAAATGTTAAGATTATTTTTCTGAGTGTTTTAGTCCCCAAAAAATTTTTTGCCATCAGTACTTACCGAGATATAGAGCTGTGAAGTTTGCAGAAAATGAGCTGCGTATGGTAAACTTTAGTTTACTTGTATTTGAAGGTTTTTTGTTTTTTTCACTTTTTTATTTTTTCACATTACTTATGTGGCCTGTGAGACCAAAGTAAGGTGCAATGTACATATATACACTCGTTGTATACTACACAATAAGCACACAAACATAATTATCAATATATTGTTTACAAAACTTGTTTACAAAAACAATACAAAAAATTGTACACTTACCGAACATATTCCTAGAAGTTCTGCAGCTTGTGGAACTCTTTGAAACATGGTGTCATACATAATGGTGTTTTACACTCCTCACACACAAAACCAGTGTGTGTGCATTTTTGTGGACTTTTTTTTTTATATGCAAAGACAAAACACCTCGTCTGAGCAGTTTTCTGCAAAGTATTAGCAGGCAGTTGTGTTATGTAGTTATCCTAGGTAAATGGTGGTGTGTCATCATTCCTTCCTTCCTACTTTCCTGATGATGCAGTTTTGTGGCTCTCTCTGAGACAGAGAGCTAGACAGATAGACAGGGAGCTTGACAGACAGACAAATAGACAGACAGAAATATTTGTGTACCAGCAAAAACAAAGGGAGGGCGATGGTCATCTAATCTTTCCTTATCAGCTCCACCTTCGTTTACGCTCATCAAACGTCAGCTCTTATAAAGATGTTATCTCCCCTTAACTTGTCACTGTCATGGAGTGAAATGTTTTTCATGCTTCAAGGGAACATTTTTTTTTTTTTTTTATTATTATCACACTGGCCGATTCCCACCAAGGCAGGGTGGCCCGAAAAAGAAAAACTTTCACCATCATTCACTCCATCACTGTCTTGCCAGAAGGGTGCTTTACACTACAGTTTTTAAACTGCAACATTAACACCCCTCCTTCAGAACATATTATTACATATTATTATTATGTCTCCTTCTCCTCCTCCTTCTTCTCCTCCTCCTTCTTCTTCTCCTCCTCCTCCTTCTTCTCCTCCTCCTTCTTCTTCTCCTCCTTCTCCTCCTCCTTCTTCTTCTTCTTCTTCTTCTTCTTCTTCTCCTCCTCCTTCTTCTCCTCCTTCTTCTCCTCCTTCTTCTCCTCCTTCTTCTTCTCCTTCTTCTTCTCCTCCTCCTTCTTCTGCTCCTCATTCTTCTTCTCCTCCTCCTTCTTCTTCTTCTTCTTTTCCTTCTCCTCCTCCTCCTCCTTGTCTTGTGTGCGAGTGTGTGACTTATAATTGTTTTGAGTCAGGAGTCGGCAGCTGTCAAAATGACATGTTGTCTCATTACTCACTCCCCCTCCTGCCTGTCAAAACAAGGGGGTCGGATGCTGCTTCCTCTCCATTCTATCTAATTATCTTTCTCCCTCATTCTATCTCTTTCAGTCTGTCTCTCTCCCTCTCTCTGTCTGTCTATCTCTGTCTCACAGGTACACATAAATACAAGTATACATAGTATAAATTACCTAGGATAACCCAAGAAATCCAGACAAAGTGCTATACTCTGCTTGAAGATGTGAGTAAACGTGATGATGCAGTCTTGTGGCTCTCTCTGAGACAGAGAGCTAGATGGATAGACAGGGAGCTTGACAGACAGACAAATAGACAGACAGAAATGTTTGTGTACCAGCAAAAACAAAGGGAGGGCGATGGTCATCTAATCTTTCCTTATCAGCTCCACCCTCGTTTGCTCATCAAACGTCAGCTCTTATCAGATGTTATCTCCCCTTATCCTGTCACTGTCATGGGGTGGACTTTTTCTTTTCTTGCTTCAAGGGAACAATATTATTACATCTTCTTCTTCCTCCTCCTCCTCCTCCTCCTCCTCCGCCTCATCCTCCTCCTCCTCCTCCTCCTCCTCCTCTTCCTCCTCCTCGGCCTCCTCCTCCTCCTCTTCTCTTCTTCCTCTTCCTCCTCTTCCTCTTCCTCCTCCTCTTACTCCTCGTCCTCTTCCTCGTGGTCCTCTTCCTCGTCCTCTTCCTCCTCGTCCCCTTCCTCCTCCTCCTCTTCCTCTTCTCCCTGCTCTGCCTTCTCCTCTTCCTCCTCTTCCTCCTACCCTTCTTCTTCCTCCCCTTCTTCCTACTCCTCTTCCTCCTCCTCCTCCTCCTCTTCTCCTCCTCCTCTTCCTCTTCCTCCTCCTCCTCTTCTCCTCTTCCTCTTCCTCCTCCTCCTCCTCTTCTCCTCCTCCTCTTCCTCCCCTCCTCCTCCTCCTCTTCTTCCTCATCTTCTTCCTCCTCCTCCTCCATTGCTTTTGGTCTCAAACTCCTCGAAATCATAAAATTGATCTTCAATGACACTTCCATCTGTGTTAGAGCATCACTTGGGAAGAAAAGAGTCCCAGATTTGCTGGGGAGTCACATATTTCTTACCGCTAGACATGCTGAAAAAGGACAACTGAAATGGCATTCCCACAATGCACCACTGGCTCCCCGATTTTTTTTTATATGGTGCACACTGACCATGGAGACCCATTCTCTCACATGTGGGCCTACCAGCTTTCTCCTGCTTGATTTGAAGCCGCTAGAACTTATGCGTATAGATACGTCAAACACAGTATCTCCTATGACATATATATACAACCGCTACAGTCAAGGGGTTAATAATATGTATTATTATTATTAATAATATATATCTTATTAAATACTACTGCCTCAACTGCAGCCTCAACTGCTGCCTCAACTGCTACCTCAACCACTGCCTCTACCATTGCCTCAACCACTGCCTCAACCACTGCCTCAACCACTGCCTCAACCACTGCCTCAACTACTGCCTCAACCACTGCATCAACCACTGCATCAACCATTGCCTCAACCATTGCCTCAACCACTGCCTCAACTGCTGCCTCTACCACTCCAGTCACACTCAATCTACAAGCACCAAACACAATGAATTATTGTGAAATGTTTGGAAGAGTGTGGAGACTAATGCTCCCTCCAGCATAAACAAAGGCACACTGAATGACCATGTGTCAACCACTTCTTCCACCACTGCTTCAACCCTCGTATTTTTGTACAGTTTCCTTCAATTCTATCGTATTATTATTATTATTATTATTATTATTATTATTATTATTATTATTATTATTAGCAGTAGCAGAAATGTTTGATTCTTTAATGTGTTTAAGAAAATAATGACCAGGATATCGATAATAGTGCAGAAAACCCCGACGATCCTCGACCTTCTACCTCTGGTGTGGGCACTCGTGACTCACGGTCGGTTGTTCCTAAACGTAAGAGAAAACTAATATTTTCCCGTGGCCTGGCCTCTGACTTCAGTAATGACGATGATTCTGACGTGGATTGTGATTTTATTGCGCTCGACGATCATTCGAGTAGTGATAGTGAGGAAACATATTCACCAGTGAAGCGTCGGTATGTGCGCCGCTGCATGCGCTCGGGTAGTGTACCCTATGCTATGCCCAGGGGACGGAGTACATCCCGTAGTACATCCCGGAGTACATCCCGTGGCCCTACACCCGTTTTAGGTAGTGATAGTGAGGATGATGTGGCTACACTTGGCATGGATGGGCCACAGACATCAGTGGATGGTGTTAGTGGGGCTGGTGGTGGTAGTGGCACCGCCATGCGTGACTCGCTGTGCCACGCGGGAACCCACGCTGCTGACTCGTCAGTTCAAGGACAAAGCGGAGCGTCACCCACCAGCCCGCCACAACCACCCGTACAACCAGCCTATGATGTCCAGTATCCACCAGCAAACCGTATCTGGGATTGGCAGCAAAATCCCAATTTTGTTCCCAGCCCTCACCATTTTGATGACTCGCAAAGTGGAATTCTACCTACCTGTCCCCTTGGAACCACGGCCAATGAACTGGAATTCTTTGAATTATTCTTTGACCAGCTATTGATGGAAACTATTGTCAGGGAAAGTAATAAGTATTTTCAGTACACCATGGCAAATACGATCTTATCACCACAGTCAAGACTACACAGGTGGAAAGAGACGACTGTTGCAGAAATGTATTTGCTTTTTGCAACAATAATGCTTATGCCTCACGTCTATAAGCATAATATAAAAGCATACTGGTCCACAGATCGGCTAATTTGTACCCCATCCTTCAGTGAAATAATACCAGTGAACAGGTTTATCTTACTCTTACGTATGTTGCACTTCTCTGACAAAACCAGGCCTGACAGAAGTGACAGGTTATACAAGATTAGAAATGTTTTCATGTATCTCAAACAAAAGTTCAGGATATACTTTTATCCATTCAAGAATCTTGTAATTGACGAGTCTTTGATTTTGTTCAAAGGTAGACTGTCATTCAAGCAGTATATACCGAGCAAGAGGAACCGCTTTGGTATAAAATTGTTTGTACTCTGTGATTGTGACAGTGGCCTGGTGTTGGATATTGTTGTATACACGGGTAGTAAAACATTGAAAGATACCAAGATGTTATTGGGTATATCAGGTGACGTAGTGAGAAACATGATGGCACCTTATCTTGGTAAGGGCCATACATTATATACCGATAACTGGTACACAAGCCCATTACTCAGTGATTTCATGCGAGTGAACAAGACAGATGTGTGTGGCACAGTGCGTTCTAATCGTAAACATATGCCCAGGCTCAACGCAGGT
The DNA here is from genome assembly GCF_038502225.1 of Cherax quadricarinatus. NCBI lineage: Eukaryota > Metazoa > Arthropoda > Malacostraca > Decapoda > Parastacidae > Cherax > Cherax quadricarinatus. The sequence goes on along the minus strand of NW_027196709.1, from coordinate 17,569 downwards.
GTTCGTGGTGATGACGTGCAGGTGTTGTAAACATATGATGTCACTGTCCAGTACATGTCCGAATAGCCATTCCAATGTTCAGTCATGAATGGGTTGACGTTATTTATACAGTGGACCCTCAACCAACAATGGCATCATCTAACGTTAAATCTGACTAGCGATACATTTTAACACAAAAATTTTGCCTTGACTAGCGCTAAAAACCTCGACCAATGCGATTCGTTCCATTCGAGACGTGTCCACTTGTGGCCAGTGTTTACAAGCCAGCCAGCCACCGCGGTCCCATCCAAACATACAGTTGGAACATTTCATATTATCACAGCGTTTTTAGTGATTGCACCTGCAAAATAAGTCACCATGGGTCCCAAGAAAGCTTCTAGTGCCACCCCTACAGCAAAAAGGGTGAGGATTACTATGGATATGAAGAAAGAGATCATTGCTAAGGGGTTGGAGGTTAGTGGGGAGGATGTGGAAGAGTTGGTGGAGGACGACAATGATGAACTAACCATTGATGAGCTGCAAGATCATCTTCAACAGCAAGAGGCCAGACCTGAGGAAACTACTCCGGAGGAGGGGATAGAGAAATTGAGGAAGTTGCCTACTTCAAAAATTAAGGAAATGTGTGCAATGTGGCTTAAAGTACAAACCTTTTTTGATGAAAATCACCCTGACACAGCTACTGCACCGTGTTGGCAACCTGTACACTGACAATGTTATGGCCCATTTTAGGAAAGTCTTAAAGGAACAGGAGGTACAGAGCTCTATAGACAGATATGTTGTGCAACAGAGGTCCAGTGACTCTCAAGCTGGTCCTAGTGGCATTAAAAGAAGAAGGGAAGTATCCCCGGAAAAGGACTTGACACCTCAAGTCCTAAAGGAAGAGGATTCCCCTTCTTAACACTAACACCATCCACACTCTCCCCTCATCCCATCCCATCAATCATCACCAGATCTTCAATAAAGGTAAGTGTCATGTAATTGTACATGCCTTTTCAGTTTGTGTGTATTAAAATTAATATTTCATGTGGTAAATTTTTTTTTTTCAATACTTTGTGGTGTCAGGAACGGATTAATTTGATTTCTATTATTTCTTATGGGGAAATTAACTCGACTAACGATAATTTCGACTAACGATGAGCTCTCAGGAACAGATTAATGTCGTTGGTCAAGGGCCCTCTGTACTGTAGTTTAATAGCAAATAATGAACAAACAAAACAGTCACCACACTGAGTGGTGGGAGGGCTGGCTGCCAGTTGTTGGGATCGGATGGAGGGTAGTAGGGACTCGCGGGTGGCGGGAAACTTAAATATGACTTGGCGGCTTGGAATTTGGCGGTTGGGAATTCGCGAATGTGTGAAGCTCGCGAAGTTGAAAACGCGAATGTTGACGGAGACCTGTATATTCCTCCATTTTAGGTGTCTCAGGTTGAAATCTCCTAGTAATAAGATGCTTGGGGCAGGAGTTGGGAGATTTTCCAGACAGTGGTCAATTTTCTCAAGCTGCTCCTGGAATTGCTGGGAAGTTGCATCTGGAGGCTTGTGTTGTACCACAAAGACAAGGTTTTGGTTTTTGATCTTTACCGCCAAAACTTCAACTACATCATTTCAAGTTTTCAGTAGTTCTGTGCAAATGAGTGACTCTGTGACATACAGGCCAACCCTCCCTTGTTGCCTGTTTAGTCTGTTGCATCAGAATAGGTTATAACCTGGGATCCATATTTCGTTGTCATAATGATCCTTTATGCGGGTCTCTGTGAATGCTGCAAACATTGCATTTGACTCCGAGAGTAGTCCCTTGATGTAATGAATTTTGTTGTTTTTTGATGGCTTTAGACCCTGTATGTTTGCAAAGACAAATGTCGTATTGGTGGAATTTTGGGGGATTTTACTTGCTGGTTCTAATACAGTGGACCCCCGAGTTTCGTGATTAATTAGCTCCAGAGAGCCTGCCGAAAGTCGAAATTCATGAAACTCGAAACCATTTTCCCCATAAGAAATAATGGAAATAAAATTAATCCGTTCCAGACACCCAAAAATATTAAAACAAAATATTTTTTTTCAAATTAAATAAAGATTTATATACTGAAATCAATGAGAAATTAAGTACATGCATATAAAAAATAATAATAACATTACACTTACCTTTACTGAAGACTTCTGGGTGGATTGAAGACGGGAGAAGATAGAAGGTGTACACTATTGTTTGGAAGGAGAATCTCCTTCCATTAGGACTTTAGGTAGCAAGTCCTTATCTGGGGTTACTTCCCTTCTTCTTTTAATGCCACTGGGAACAACTTGAGAGTCACTGGACCCCTGTTGCACAAAATATCTGTCCAGAGATGTCTTTTTCTGGTGTTTCTTTAAGATTTCCCTGAAGTGGGACACAACACTGTCATTGTACATGTTGCAGATATGGCTTGCTTCAGCTTGGTCAGGGTGATACTTTTCAACAAAACTTTGCAACTCATTCCACACATGTCCTTAATCACTGAAGAAGGAACCTTCTTCACTCTCTTTTCCTCCTCCTCTGAAGCAAGTTCCTCGGCTGTGGTCTGATGCTGTTTCAGTTGAATCTCTTGCAGTTCGTCATTGGTTAGCTCTTCCCTGTGGTCCTCCACCAACTCTTCCACATCCCCATCACTAACCTCCAACCCCATGGACTTGCCCAATGCCACAACACCTTCCACAACAGGCAGAGGGTCGGCAGGGACAGGGTCTGCCTCAAACCCTTCAAAATCCCTCTGGATCGTGTTCCTCACTTTATTTACCAAAGGGCTTACACTAACTTTCCTTGGGTCCATGATGACTTATTTAGCAGTTGCAAGCACAAAAAACAATGGATTATTATGAAATGTATTGTATGAACCCGCGGGGTGATGGTCATGTGTTGGTAAACAATGGCACACTGAGCATGAATGGCGTGGGAGACTGGCTTGGTGTGCGCGGTGATGGGCAGACGAGTACCGGACGGTCGCTGAGACATGAGTAATCACGAAACTCAAGGCCAAATTTTGCCAAAAAAACTTGCCGAAGGTCGAATTTCACGAAAGTCGAGGCTGCTGAAACTCAAGAGTCCACTGTATCTGTTGTTCTGGGAAAGAGGCCAGTGTCCGTGCCTTTGCTCCAGAAGTGTTTTCAGGTGGTGTAGGACTATTGTCATTTCTTGCCAGTCTTTTTTCCCTTCTGGCCCTAAAAAAACCTCTGTCCCTAGAGTGGTTGAGGTTGCTCTCTTTTTTTTCCCATAGTCTGGCTGGTCCGTGTCTTCTAGTCCCCTTTAGAGGATATGCCTGGCAGTATGCATTGTTGCATTTTCTTTCATGGATTGATGAGTGACACATTTCTGGGCAAAATAAGTTGCAAGAAGGGAAGTTGCACTCTCTTGTTGTCATGTGGGTGCAGCATTTTTTGGGATGGTCAAAGGTGCATGTGCCACCTGTTTTACCAGATATACCGTGCCTGTAGATACCCATGGCATAGTTTTTACATAGATTGTACTTCTGTTTGTTGGGGTTTATTGTAGCTGCGTTCATTGCTAGTGCATTTATTTTTGCTGTTTCTTCAGTATCTTTTACCCCTGTATGAACATCAGTGCTACCATCAGGTTTTGCTGGTAGTGTGTCGACACTATTCCCTGAGGCCTCATCTCATTTTGATCCATCTCCAGCAGTATCTCTTATTTTGAACCTTTGTGGGCTGAATAAGGTTGTCTTCAGTGTCCTCCAGGACAACACTAGTACCCTCACAAGCTCTATCTTCTAATACATCACTAGGACCCTCTGGAGCACTTTCCTCCAGGACAACACTAGCACCCTCAGCACTGTCCTCCAGGACAGCACTAGCACCCTCAGGAGCACTTTCCTCCAGGACAACACTAGCACCCTCAGCACTGTCCTCCAGGACAGCACTAGCCCCCTCAGGAGCACTGTCCAAGACAGCCCCGTCCCTACCACCCATCTTTTTTTCCCAGCTGTCATACCATGCTGACATGTCTTTCAAGAAGGATATTTTATTGGTGTTCTTGTCTTTTAATATAGATGTCATTTCCTCATACAGGTGTATCTCATTAGAGCAAACCCAAAAACATCTCTCTGAGTTTATTTCAAGTGTAGTCACTAGTTTAAAATCTCTGCATATACTATGGGACTACTGACCACACAGTTGGCAAGGAATCCAGGCCTGTCTATGCCCTTTACCCTTTCTGCAGATTACACAGTTCCTCATGGTAGTGGTCCTCTTACAATACTGGACAACTCTTTTAGCTAGCTGGTCTATAGTTCCCCGATGCATTTAATTTTTTTTTTTAACAGTTCTTCCGATTTGGCTTTATTTCGAATGAAACCGTTTGAATCTGCACAAATCCGGCTTTATTTCCACGAAAAGCGTTTGAATCTACCTGAATCCAGCAAAATCCGTTTTAATCCTCCCGAATCCAGCGAAACTGGAAGAATCCAGTTAGTGGATCACTGTATATCTTTTTTCTAATAATCAGCTTAACAGTAGATCTGTCTATCTGTATTGTAACTATTTGTTGTATTTAATTTTTTGTAACAGTTGTTCCGGTTTGGCTTTATTACCAATGAAACTGTTTTAATCCACCCAAATCTGGCTATATTTCCAACACACCATTTGAATCCGCCCAAATCCAGCAAATCCGGTAGAATCCAGCTAGTGGATCACTGTATATCTTTTTCCTAATAAGCACCTTAACAGTAGATCTGTATCTATTTTGTAACTATTAGTTGTGGTTCGTGTTTGAGTGTTTGATAGGGCGCGTAGAGCCCCGTCAGTTAGTGAAACCAGTCAGAGGACACATTGTTATCAATGATTCCATTTGAATCCAGTTGCTGGATGAATCCGGGCAGATCTGGATTAGGCTCACTGGGTGATATTGGACTAGCTCATGAAGAGGACTACTGGAAGAAAATTAAACAGGGTAATATATGTTCAGTTTGATACAGAAAGTATAACCGATGGCTTCAGTATATGGAGATTACTGGAGGATTAATGATTTTTTGTTGTGTGTATAGCGACTGATGCTAACTACAGGTTTATCACACACTGTATACATCATTCCATCACAGTAAGTACTAACAACTATACACTGTTTGTCATATTTCTACAAAACTGTATACTTTTCGTATTTCTTTGAGATTTTGCACCTCTTCGTATTTCATCAGTAATGTTTTACTCCCTGGAATCACTAATTATAGGCCAGGTACACTAACAGACCTTTGTGGGAGGGTTCTGGCGACTGCTAGCAACTTTTTACAACATGAACCTGTCTCTTTGGGCCTAATACTTCATTTGTAAATTTCACCTAATCATTTATTATCCATATAGTAGGATACCACTGTGGTACACACTACAACACTATGTATAGCATACTATTATCAGGGAGACTGTCTTTCCTCTGACAAAAAAAAAGTTCTAATATTATTTTTACTGGCACTCTGGCACTGGCACTCTGGTACTGGCACTTGCACTGGCACTACCCACTTGGAGGGTAACAGCTGATGTGTTAATCAAAAAAATTGCAATAATGCATTAGTCTGCATAACAGTAAATCTTCTATTTTGTGTGTGAATGAAAATTAAAAATGGAAAGCAAGCATAATATAAGAAGGGCGTGGAGACATGACTATTGAACAGAGAAAAGAAATTTGTGTGAAATTGGCCAAATTACCAATTTCTGACCACTTTATTGGGTAGTTGACATAGGTAAATAGGCGGTTTCTTGTACTCAATTGACAGAATATAAGGAATACTAGTGAAATAGCAAAGAGTTTGGTGGACTGAAACAGTGGAATGGCTCAAAAATAGGGCATTAATTGGTTGAAATCGCTGATGTGTAGATATCACTGTTTTGTTAAGTGTATTCTAACCTAACCACTTTGTAATCCAGGAAAATCACTAATTCGGCACCCTACAAGTCCCGATAATGCCGGATTAGTGATGGTCAACCTGTACCAGCATATGGTAATACAGCCTCTCCTCACTGAACGATGGAGTTCCGTTCCTAAGACCGCATTGGTAAATGAATTCATCGCTGAGGAGCATACTGTAATGGTAGAGGGTTTGTGTCAACCATCTTCAATGTTGTTTTAATGTCACCTTTGCACCATTTATAACATTTCTTGTATATTTTTAAATGTTTATGCACTAGTGTATTGTACAGTAGGGCCCTGCTTTACGGCATTCCGCCAATAGGGCGATATCAGGTTATGACCAAAATGCTCTATATGGCTCCCCGTCTTTCTAATACAGTGCGCCCTACTCGGTTTGTTCACATTCTCTGTGAGCACATCTCTATTATTTCTGGAAACTTTTCAAAATTTCAAGTGTTTTAAAGTTATTGCATATCTTATATGTACTCTGATAATTTTACTTATGTGTACCTGTACCTAAATGTACTTACACACTGTGCTTGCATCCAGGTACACATTAAAATCACTACGAGTGTTCCTCTAATCTTAACCCTTTCAGGGGTGGTGCCGTACTAGTACGGCTTATACACCAGGGTTGGTGTCGAAATAGTATGCATAAATTCTAGCGCCTTCAAATTGAGCAGGAGAGAGCTGATAAGCCTACATGGGATAGAATGGGTCTATGTGGTAAGTGTCTGCAGTAGGAAAAAAATCTATACACCAGCATTGCATTGTGGGAGTGGTAATCCAGTGCGCCTTTGCAACTAAGCGAAGTGTAAGGAATACCTCACTCTCCAGCAGTATGAGTGGTGGGGAAAGTCAGTTAGGGGGAGGGGAAGCAGTGGGGATAGCAGGGAAGAGAGCTGGCTGGCTGATGGCTAGCTGATGGCTGATGGCTGGCTGATGGCTGATGGCTGGCTGGCTGATGGCTGGCTGGCTGATGGCTGGCTGGCTGATGGCTGGCTGGCTGATGGCTGGCTGGCTGATGGCTGGCTGGCTGATGGCTGGCTGGCTGATGGCTGGCTGGCTGATGGCTGGCTGGCTGATGGGTGGCTGGCTGATGGTAGGCTGGCTTATGGTTGGCTGGCTGATGGCTGGCTGGCTGATGGCTGGCTGGCTGATGGCTGGCTGGCTGATGGCTGGCTGGCTGATGGCTGGCTGGCTGATGGCTGGCTGGCTGGCTGGCTGGCTGGGTGGCTGGCTGGCTGGGTGGCTGGCAGGCTGGCTGGCTGGCTGGCTGGCTGATGGCTGACTGGCTGGCTGATGGATGACTGGCTGGCTGGCTGATGCCTGGCTGACTGATGGCTGGCTGGCTGGCTGGCTGGCTGGCTGGCTGGCTGGCTGGCTGGCTGGCTGGCTGGCTGGCTGGCTGGGTGGCTGGCTGGCTGGGTGGCTGGCAGGCTGGCAGGCAGGAAGGAAGGAAGGAAGGAATAATGAAATGTTTGGATGAATGTGCGGAGTGTTGCTCACTCATCTTCACTCTTAGGTCGTGGTGTAGGGCCACAGGATGTACAGTGGACCCTCAGTTAATGATGCCATCTGATAGCAGTAAAATTGGATAACGATTTGTTTTTGCATCAAAATATTGGCTCTGCTAATGATAAAAAACTCAGTTAAAGACATTCATCCAGAATGTGTCTGCGCAGCCTGAGCCGCCCAGGCCACCCGGCCACTCTATGTACAGCCAGTGTGCCATTGTTTACAAGCCAATGCAGACGATTCCATGCATACATGCGATACATTTTGTATTATTCCATTGTTTTTAGTGCTTGTACCTGCTAAATAAGCCACCATGGGCCCAAAGAAAGCTTCTAGTGCCAACCCTATGATAAAAAGGGTGAGAAATACTATTTAATTGAAGAAAGAGATAATCACAAAGAACGAAATTGGAGTGTGTGCCTCCAAGTTGGCCAGGTTGTATAACAAACCCTAATCAACCATCACTACTATCTTGGCCAACAAAAAGGCAGTCAAGGAAGCTGTTGTTGCGACAGGTGCAAATGTGCTACGAAACAGATCGCAAATACTCGAAGATGTGGAGAGACTGTTGTTGGTGTGGATCAATGAGAAACAGTTATCAGTGTTTCACAGTCAGTTATATGTGAAAAGGCAAGGCAGTTATATGCGGATCTCATTAATAAAATACCTCCAACTAGTGCTGGTTTAATCCTTTCAGGGTCCGTGCTGTAGATCTACGGCTTTACATTGAGGGTCCAAACCGTAGATCTACGCCATGAGCTCAATTCACTCTGATAAGCTGTGAGCTGTAAATTTGGGCCTTGATATGAGAGAATACATCTATGTGGTGTGTGTGTACCACATAAAACAAATCCTGCAGCACACAGTGCATAATGAGAGAAAAAAAACTGAGACCATAATTTTTTATTAAAACAGCAACTTTGCAGTGTCTTTTTTGTATGTTTTTTATAGTTGTATTTGTGATTTCTTGGTCTCATTTGATAGAATGGAAGATATATTACAGAACAGAGATGATTTTGATCGGTTTTAGTACTGAAAATGGCTTGAAACTGATCTCAAATTAGCGGAAATGTTAAATTTTTGCCGATGTTCAAGAGTAAACAAACGATCTCACACATCTAATACACACCAGCTGGTGGGTCTAATATATGTTCACAAATGTGCTGATATTATTTATTCAATTATTACAATATTGCATGACAGTAAATCTATTTTTTTGGTTTGAATAAAAATTCATTATATGAATAAAAAATAAAAATGGAATTCATTTGTAAAGCCTGAAAACATAACTAATGAACAGAAAAAATGTTATCTGGAGTTTATCTGGAGAGAGTTCCGGGGGTCAACGCCCCCGCGGCCCGGTCTGTGACCAGGCCTCCTTAGGTCAGTGTCCCAGGATGCGACCCACACCAGTCGACTAACACCCAGGTACCCATTTTACTGATGGGGAACATAGACAACAGGTGGAAAGAAACACGTCCAATGTTTCTACTCTGGCTGGGAATCAAACCCAGGCCCTCACCGTGTGAAGCGAGAGCGTTAACCACCAGGCCACCAGAGTTTAGTGCCAGGAATGCCTGCATTGTTTATTCTGGACCCTATTTTGAAATTGGATTATTTTGAACTTTGCACTAAATTGGCCAAATTACCAATTTCCAATCACATTATTTTGTAGTTGAAACAGTTGAGTTGGCAATTTCTTGTGCTCAGTCGATAGAATAGAAGTAATACTAGTGAAATAGCTAAATACTTGGTCGACTGGAATAAGGTAATTGGCCTAAAATGGGAGTCAAAGTCGGCAAAATTGCCAATGCGTATATATCGCTGACACATCAAAATTCGCGATATCATAATTTTGTCCATTTTCTATCAAATTTCATACTTTTTGTTTTATTACCTTCAGAAGAAGACTACCATTTCATAAGAAAAAATAACAAAATTATTTTTTTAAAATTCTTGGACACTGGTGCGCACTTTGAAATTTGGCCTCTGGACCCTGAAAGGGTTAAGAGATTTAAGAATCATAGTTGCATACACAGTATGATAAGGCATGGTGAGGCAGCTAGTTCTGACAAAAAAGCGGATGAAAAATATGTGCAGGACGTTAAGGGGTACATAGAGGCTGGAAAATTAAAACCGCAGTAAGTGTTCAGTTGTGATGAAACAGGCCTGTATTGGATGATAATGCCAAACAAGACCTACATTACTCAGGAGGAAAAGGCACTCCCAGGACACAAGTCTATGAAAGACAGCCTCTTCAATGGGGGCTCCTTGGTGTGGTGAAGAGGCTCTTGGTCTGAGGAATTAGACCTGTCGGTCTCCTTCCTCAGACCGAACCTAATTACCCCCCAATCCCCCCTTCCCTCTCCCATCCTCCCCTTTCTCCTTTCCTCTTCCTCCTCCCCACCCCTCCCTTTTGCCCTTCTTGGCCTTTTGGATTTTTTTTCCCACAGGCGCGCTAGTTCCTAGGTAGGGGAAAGGGTACCAGGGTCCATCCCATTCCATTGAGGTGCTTGGCGGTTGCGTAGTTTGCCATGGAATCTGGATTGCCTGGGGATGTCCTGATCCCTCTCCGGTATCCCGGAGGGTGGCTTTGGGTGTCTTTCGGGCGACGGGTGTACCTCTGGAAGCCACCTTTCGGACTCCAGGGGTGGTGGCCAAAGGAGGTATGCTTTGTGGTGGATATCCGGCCGCCCTCTCTTTTGTCCACCAAGGTTGCTCGGCAGATGTGAGGTTGCTATTCCGGATTGCTGGTTTACTGGCATGATGGGTAGCGTATGGCACAGGTTCCATGCTGCATCTGCACTACTTGCGGTGCTGAGGTCCTCTTGGGCGCGGAGGGAGATTTCTGGCCCTTTCATTCCTCCTAGGAACTATCCCTCCCCGGGCCCCCTTTTTTTATTTTATTTTATTTTTATTTTATTTTCTTCTTTCTTTTTTTTTCTTAAACACAAAAAGAAAGAAGTAACCTAACTATGGAGTACCCGATCCATGACCCCGCTACCCCGGGCCCCTTATTGTTACCGCACCCCGTTCTGACCTTGCCTCGTCTTTTGGCCACTCTTTGGACATTCCTAAGGCCCCTGTACCTCTTGCTGGTGCTGTTTCCTCACCCGCTTCAGGTACCGGAGCTTCCACTGACTCCTTTGATTTGTCTGACCTCCGCTCTCCTTTGACTATGCTTCCGGCTTCTCCCTCTATGGTGCGGCGATTTTTGAATCGCCAGTCTGTCCCACGTCGGACCGACTCTGGTCCCACTTCTAAACGTCAATGACAATCTCCTAATGATGTTACTTAGTTACCTTCCCTTTCTACTCGGAAAAAACCGACACGTCATGCACTCCCTCTCCACACTCAGTTTCAGACCACACAATGGACTAAATTCTTTACATTAAGACCAACTTCTTCTACTGTCTTTATTTCCGACCATAGTATTGGCAAAGCGCTCCTACGCCACGTTGGTAGATATATTTTCTTTCATGCTCTTAAGAGTGGTATGCGCATCATCACAGTCCAGAATTCTACCCAAGCTCATGATCTTTCTCTTCTTTCACATGTCGATACTATTCCTTTCACTATCGAAAAACATCATTCCCTCAATTCTTGTAGTGGTACTGTTATTCTGCCCCATACCATAGTCCAACAGAATTTCCAGACATGTGGCACTGACATTCTCGAACAGCTGGAACTCCAAGATCTCCCAATTCTCTAGGTAGACACTTATGTTCTTCCTGCCCGCGGGCGAAGACGATACCCTTGCAATGTGGCTCGTTTAACTTTTGACAGCCATGAACTCCCATCCTCTGTTTATGTAGCAGGACATCAGTTACAAGTTCAGAAGGTGATCCCTACACCGCAACAGTTTAGGAATTGCTGGCAATTTGGCCACCCAGCAAAATATTGCAGATTTATAGCCGAATGCCCAGTCTGTGGTGCCGATGACCATTCTAATACATCTTGCAGTCGAACTCCGTCTTGCCTCAACTGTCATGAGGCTCACCCTTCGTACTCTCGCCGTTGCCAAGTCTACTTAAATGAGTGGGAAATTCGTTGCCTCAAAGAGGCAGAAGGTCTCCCTTATGCTATGGCGGTTTCTCATCTCCGCCTCGAAGGGAGACTGCCCCGTGTTTCTTATTCTCGTGTTTCAAAGCGTCCCCCCACTTCTGGGGTCACATCTTCTGCAGTCTCCTCTGCGGTTGCCAGTCCCATAGTCACTTCTGTATCTAATTCTTTTGCTGTCCTGGGCTCAGATGTCCCTACTTCAACTCCTTAGTCTGTCCTCACTTCTTCGTGTCCTCCCTCACAAACCCCAGTATCGACAAGACCTCGTACGACACCTCCTCCCAATTGTCCTTCTACTTCTCAGAGGCCAAAAAAATCTCCTTTAACCCCTCCTTCCCTTCGTCCACCTCTACATTTTACCTTCCCGGTCTCTGTACCTGAGTCTTCCCCTTTCACTGGCTCTGTTACAAGTGTGGAGGTTCATCCTCCTCCTCGTACTGTGCCTTCCTCCCCTGTCCCCTCCCAAGTTTCTTCCTCTTTTGCCACCTCCCAGGTTTCTTCCTCTTCTGTCCCCTCCCACACTTCTCCAGTTCCCTCCACCCTTTTGCCCCCCCTACCTTGGTACAGTCCATTACAGCTCGGATCATTACTCAAACTCCTCCTCCTTCCATCTCCAATATTGTCTCCCATATGACATCTCTGAATATATTGCAGAGACCAAACCATCAATGGACACTGATCCACCCTCTGTTCCTTCTCTTTCCTCTTCTCCATCTGTGCAACTCCTTTCTTCACAATGCACCGTTCCTTCGCTACTTGAACGTTTTCCTTTGCATGTGGACTTTTCTAACCCCTCTAGTCCGTAGGTACCCTTACCTGCGGATTTCAGGTATCTTTATCGTTGCCAATCATGGCCTATTTACGGTGGAATATTCGCAGCCTCAGGGGTAATCGGGGTGAGCTTCAGATGTTGCTCTACCAGTTTTCCCCTGTTGGTGTTTGCTTACAGGAACCAAAATTACACTCTGCCATTATCTGTCCTATCTCAGGCTATAATTTATTGTATTCTTCAGATCCTTTTCCTGGTGAGACCTTTAACCCTTTGACTGTCGCGGCCGTATATATACGTTTGTGAGGTACCGTGTTTGACGTATATATACTCATAAATTCTAGCGGCTTCAAATCAGGCAGGAGAAAGCTAGTAGGCCCACATGTGAGAGAATGGGTCTGTGTGGTCAGTGTGCACCACATAAAAAAAATCCTGGAGCACGCAGTGCATAATGAGAAAAAAAAAACTCCGACCGTTTTTTTTAATTAAAATGCCGACTTTGTGGTCTATTTTCGTATAGTATTTGTGGTTGTATTCTCGTTTTCATGGTCTCATTTGATAGAATGGAAACTATATTATAGAAATGGAGGTGATTTTGATTAATTTTACTATAAAAAGAACCTGGAAATGGAGCACAAAGTACAGGAAATGTTTGATTTTTGCCGATGTTCAAAAGTAAACAAATGATGTCATTGTCCAATAAATGTCCAAATAGCCATTCTAATACGCAGTCATGAATGGGTTGATGTAATTTTTACAATTATTACAGTATTGCAGTAGTCTGCATAACAGTAAATCTTCTATTTTTTGTTTGAATAAAATTTCAAAATAAAAAGCAAGAGTAATATCACAGGGACCTGGAGACATGACTGATGAACAAAGAAAATCTTATTTTAGAGCCAGGAATGTCTGCATTGTTCATTCTGGACCTTATTTTGAAATTGTCGTATTTTTTAATTTTCGTGAAATTGGCCAAATTGCAAATTTCTGACCATGTTATTGGGTAGTTGAAATCGGTAAATGGGCAGTTTCTTGTGCTCAATCGATAGAAAAAATAGAGTTCTGAAGAAATAGTTATGAGTTTGGTTGACTGGAATAACGGAATTAGCCGAAAATAGGGCTCAAAGTGGGCGAAATTGCCGATTTTTAAATATCGCCGAAGTCGCTAACTTCGCGAGAGCGTAATTCCGTCAGTTTTCCATCAAATTTCGTTTTTTTTGGTGTCTTTACAATCGGGAAAAGATTCTCTATCATTTCATAAGAAAAAATAATTTTTTTTTTTTTCGAATATTTTGCGACACCAGGAGCAACTTCAGGATTGGGTCGTATATGTACGTCATAGGAGATACCGTGTTTGACGTATCTATACGCATAAATTCTAGCGGCTTCAAATCAAGCAGGAGAAAGCTGGTAGGCCCACATGTGAGAGAATGGGTCTCCATGGTCAGTGTGCACCATATAAAAAAAATCGGGGAGCCAGTGGTGCATTGTGGGAATACCATTTCAGTCGTCCTTTTTCAGCATGTCTAGTGGTAAGAAATATGTGACTTCCCTGCAAATCTGGGACTCTTCTCTTCCCAAGTGATGCTCTAACACAGATGGAAGTGTCAATGAAGATCAATTTCATGATTTCGAGGAGTTTGAGACCAAAAGCAATGGAGGAGGTGGAGGAGGAGGAGGAGGAAGAGGAGGAGGAAGAAGAGGAGGAAGAAGAGGAGGAGGAAGAAGAGGAGGAGGAAGGAAGGAGGAAGAGGAAGGAAGGAGGGAGGAGGAGGAAGGAGGGAGGAGGAGGAAGGAGGGAGGGGGAAGAAGGAGGAAGGAGGGAGGAGGAAGAAAGAGGGAGGAGGTGGGAGGGAGGAGGAGGAAGGAGGGAGGGAGGAAGAAGGAGGGAGGAGGAGGAAGGAGGAGGGAGGAGGAGGAAGGTGGAAGGTGGAAGGAGGAGGAGGAAGAAGAAGAAGAAGAAGAAGAATAAGAAGAAGAATAAGAATAATAATAATACCTAATACCTAATAATAATAATATGTAATAATATGTTCCCTTGAGGCATGAAAACAGTTCACCCCATGACAGTGACAAGATAAGGGGAGATAACATCTGATAAGAGCTGACCTTTGATGAGCGTAAACGAGGGTGGAGGGAGGGGGGCAGCTGTCCATCTGTCAAGAGCCAGGAAGAGGAGGAGGAGGAGGAGGAGAAGGAGAAGGAGGAGGAGAAGAAGGAGGAGGAGAAGGAGGAGGAGGAGAAGGAGGAGGAGGAGGAGGAGGAGGAGGAGAAGGAGGAGGAGGAGAAGATGACGACGAACAAACATTTGTCTGTCTGTCTATTTGTCTGTCTGCCAAACTCCCTGTCTATCCATCTAGCTCTGTCTCAGAGAGAGCCACAAGACTGTCATCATCACGTTTACTCACATCTTCAAGCAGAGTATAGCACTTTGTCTGGATTTTTTGGGTTATCCTAGGTAATTTACACTATGTATAGTTGTATTTATGTGTACCTGTGAGACAGAGATAGACAGAGAGAGAGAAAGAGAGACAGATTGAAAGAGATAGAATGAGGGAGAAAGATAATTAGATAGAATGGAGGGGAAGCAGCATCCCACCCCATTGTTTTGACAGGCGGTAGGGGGAGTGACTAATGAGACAATATGTCATTTTGACAGCTGCCGACTCCTGACTCAAAACAATTATAAGCCACACACTCGCACACAAGACAAGCTTGCTGAAGGGTGATAATAGGAGTTTTATGAAAGTATCTAGTGACTATATATGTGTATATATATTATAGAAACCAGAAGCAAGAAGGGAAGGCAGGAATGAAGGAAGGACTAGATGAAAGGAAGGAAAAAAGTAATGAAGGACAGATGAAGGAATGTAGGAAGAGAGGTGGAATGCCCTCCAGGTAGCCTCCAGGTAGGAAAGGAATGAAGGAAATTAGGAAGGAATGATGACACACGACCATTTACCTAGGATAACTACATAACACAACTGCCTGCTAATACTTTGAAGAAAACTGCTCAGACGAGGCGTTTTGTCTTTGCACATAAAAAAAAAATTCAACAAAAATGCACACGCACTGATTTTGTGTGTGAGAGTGTAAAACACCATTGTGTATGACACCATGTTTTATGTGTGAGAGGGTAAAACACCATTGTGTATGACACCATGTTTTATGTTTGAGGAGTGTAAAACACCACTGTGTATGACACCATGTTTTATGTGTGAGGAGTGTAAAACACCACTGTGTATGACACCATGTTTTATGTGTGAGGAGTGTAAAACACCACTGTGTATGACACCATGTTTTATGTGTGAGTGTAAAACACCACTGTGTATGACACCATGTTTTATGTGTAAGAGTGTAAAACACCACTGTGTATGACACCATGTTTTATGTGTGAGGAGTGTAAAACACCACTGTGTATGACACCATGTTTTATGTGTAAGAGTGTAAAACACCACTGTGTATGACACCATGTTTTATGTGTAAGAGTGTAAAACACCACTGTGTATGACACCATGTTTTATGTGTAAGAGTGTAAAACACCACTGTGTATGACACCATGTTTCAGAGAGTTCCACAAGCTGCAGAACTTCTAGGAGTATGTTCAGTGACTGTATATTGGTATATATATTATAGAGCAATAGTAATAAACAATTTTTTGTATTGTTTGTTTTTGTAAACAAGTTTTGTAAACAATATATTGATAATTATGTTTGTGTGCTTATTGTGTTGTATACAACGAGTGTATATATGTACATTGCACCTTACTTTGGTCTCACAGGCCACATAAGTTATGTGAAAAAATAAAATAGTGAAAAAAACAACAAACCTTCAAATACAAGTAAACTAAAATTTACCGGGTGAGCGGCAGTCGCCGCTGTTGCCATACGCGGCTCATTTTCTGCAAAATTCATGCCTCTATATCTCGGTAAGTACTGATGGGAAAAAATTTTTTTTGGGACTAAAACAATCAGAAAAATAATCTTAACATTTTCATAAGAAAAAATAATTTTTTTTTTTTCGAATATTTTGCGACACCAGGAGACACTTCAGGATTGGGCCCTTCGACAGTCAAAGGGTTAAGCATCCCAGACCAATAAAATGTATATACATATAGTTCACTCATTACTTACCTTAAAATATTTGTAGTCTTAATGTTGGGTCAGAGGTGAGTAAACGAGATAAAACGAATATATGAGAGAGAGAGAATGAGTACATGAGAGAGGACAGGCGCAGAGTTATGTAAACAAACCAGGTGAACGTAAGTTTTGTAAACAAAGTGTACACGTCTGGTTTGTGTACAAGTTACATTGTGTACAAGTTGTCTCTACATTGATTCACACTGGCCGATTCCCACCAAGGCAGGGTGGCCCGAAAAGAAAAAAACTTTCACCATCATTCACTCCATCACTGTCTTGCCAGAAGGGTGCTTTACACTACAGTTTTTAAACTGCAACATTAACACCCCTTCTCCTTCAGAGTGCAGGCACTGTACTTCCCATCTCCAGGACTCAAGTCCGGCCTGCCGGTTTCCTGAATCCCTTCATAAATGTTACTTTGCTACACTCCAACAGCACGTCAAGTATTAAAAACCATTTGTCTCCATTCACTCCTATCAAACACGCCTCACGCATGCCTGCTGGAAGTCCAAGCCCCTCGCGACGCAAACCTCCTTTACCCCCTCCCTCCAACCTTCCTCCGGCCGACCCCTACCCCGCCTTCCTTCCACTACAGACTGATACACTCTTAGTCTCATTCTGTTTAGCCTCCATTCTCTCTACATGTCCGAACCACCTCAAGCAACCCTTCCTCAGCCCTCTGGACAACAGTTTTGGTAATCCCGCACCTCCTCCTAACTTCCAAACTACGAATTCTCTGCATTATATTCACACCACACATTGCCCTCAGACCACGACATCTCCTGCCTCCAGCCTTCTCCTCGCTGCAACATTCATCACCCACGCTTCACACCCATATAAGACCGTTGGTAAAACTATACTCTCATACATTCCCCTCTTTGCCTCCAAGGACAAAGTTCTTTGTCTCCACAGACTCCTAAGTGCACCACTCACTCTTTTTCCCTCATCAATTCTATGATTCACCTCATCTTTCATAGACCATACCGCTGACACGTCCACTCCCAAATATCTGAATACGTTCACCTCCTCCATACTCTCTCCCTCCAATCTGATATTCAATCTTTCATCACCTAATCTTTTGTTATCCTCATAACCTTACTCTTTCCTGTATTCACCTTTAATTTTCTTCTTTTGCACACCCTACCAAATTCATCCACCAATCTCTGCAACTTCTCTTCAGAATCTCCCAAGAGCACAG
>NW_027196708.1:0-80979 GCF_038502225.1 Cherax quadricarinatus | reverse complement strand
AGCAACACCTGAAGCAATAATAGCAGGAACAAGAAAAACAGTTGCAACACAAGCAGCGATAACAATACCAGCATCATCACCAGCAACAGCAGCATCAGTACTGTCTATAACACTATAAGCAAACACTAGCAACAAAACTAGCAGTAATTTCAGCAGCAAAGCGCTAGCAATACAGCCAACAACACCAACAGTAATAAGATAGGCACTAATAACACTTGCAACACAAGCAGCAACATCTGCAACTGCAACACCAGAAGCAACTCTTGCAGCAGCAACAATGGCAGCAAGACAAGCAGATGTAACAATACCAAATTGAGCAATAACATTACCAGCACCAGAACAAACAATAACATACTTACAACAGCGACATCACTAACAACAGCAGTGGCAGGAACAGTAACAACATCACTACCACCAATAGCAAAAAAAATCATCATTATCTCCAATAACAGCAACAACAGAGGCTACACCAGTAACAACTACCATTAACAACAGCACCGTCGACACCAGCAGCAACTGCTACTGCAGGTGCAGCAGCACCTGCAGTAGCAGCAACACCACCTCCAGCACTAGCAGCAGCATAAAGTTTAGCAGCAACACAAGCAGTAGCAACACAGCAGTAGCAGCAGCACCACCTCCAGATAAAGTTTAGCAGAAATACCAGCAGAAGCAACACCAGCAGTAGCAGCAACATTACCTCCAGATAAAGTTTAGCAGCAACACCAGCAGAAGTAACTCCAGCAAAAGCAACATCAGCAGTAGCAGCAACACCACCTACAGATAAAGTTTAGCAGCAACACCAGCAGAAGCAACATCAGCAGTAGCAGCAACACCATCTCCAGATAAAGTTTAGCAGCAACACCAGCAGAAGCAACATCAGCAGTAGCAGCAACACCACCTACAGATAAAGTTTAGCAGCAACACCAGCAGTAGCAACATCAGCAGTAGCAGCAACACCACCTACAGATAAAGTTTAGCAGCAACACCAGCAGAAGTAACTCCAGCAGTAGCAGCAACACCATCTCCAGATAAAGTTTAGCAGCAACACCAGCAGAAGCAACACCAGCAGAAGCAACACCAGCAGAAGTAACTCCAGCAAAAGCAACACCAGCAGTAGCAGCAACACCATCTCCAGATAAAGTTTAGCAGCAACACAAGCAGTAGCAACATCAGCAGTAGCAGCAACAACACCTCCAGATAAAGTTTAGCAGCAACACCAGCAGAAGCAACATCAGCAGTAGCAGCAACAACACCTCCAGATAAAGTTTAGCAGCAACACCAGCAGTAGCAACACCAGCAGTAGCAGCAACACCATCTCCAGATAAAGTTTAGTAGCAACACCAGCAGAAGTAACTCCAGCAAAAGCAACACCAGCAGTAGCAGCAACGCCACCTACAGATAAAGTTTAGCAGCAACACCAGCAGAAGCAACATCAGCAGTAGCAGCAACACCACCTACAGATAAAGTTTAGCAGCAACACCAGTAGTAGCAACACCAGCAGTAGCAGCAGCACCACCTACAGATAAAGTTTAGCAGCAACACAAGCAGTAGCAACACCAGCAGTAGCAGCAACACCACCTA
Source organism: Cherax quadricarinatus (assembly GCF_038502225.1). Lineage (NCBI taxonomy): Eukaryota > Metazoa > Arthropoda > Malacostraca > Decapoda > Parastacidae > Cherax > Cherax quadricarinatus. The sequence continues at coordinate 79,398 of NW_027196708.1, read as the reverse complement.
CAGATAAAGTTTAGCAGTAACACCAGCAGTAGCAGCAACACCAGCAGTAGCAACATCAGCAGTAGCAGCAGCACCATCTACAGATAAAGTTTAGCAGCAACACAAGCAGTAGCAACACCAGCAGTAGCAGCAGCACCACCTACAGAAAAAGTTTAGCAGCAACACAAGCAGTAGCAACACCAGCAGTAGCAGCAGCACCACCTACATATAAAGTTTAGCAGCAACACAAACAGTAGCAACACCAGCAGTAGCAGCAGCACCACCTACATATAAAGTTTAGCAGCAACACAAACAGTAGCAACACCAGCAGTAGCAGCAACACCACCTACAGATAAAGTTTAGCAGCAACACCAGCAGTAGCAACATCAGCAGTAGCAGCAACACCACCTACAGATAAAGTTTAGCAGCAACACCAGCAGAAGTAACTCCAGCAAAAGCAACACCAGCAGTAGCAGCAACACCACCTACAGATAAAGTTTAGCAGCAACACCAGCAGTAGCAACATCAGCAGTAGCAGCAACACCACCTACAGATAAAGTTTAGCAGCAACACCAGCAGAAGTAACTCCAGCAGTAGCAGCAACACCATCTACAGATAAAGTTTAGCAGCAACACAAGCAGTAGCAACACCAGCAGTAGCAGCAACACCATCTCCAGATAAAGTTTAGCAGCAACACAAGCAGTAGCAACACCAGCAGTAGCAGCAACACCATCTCCAGATAAAGTTTAGCAGCAACACAAGCAGTAGCAACACCAGCAGTAGCAGCAGCACCACCTACAGATAAAGTTTAGCAGCAACACCAGCAGTAGCAACACTAGCAGTAGCAGCAACACCATCTCCAGATAAAGTTTAGCAGCAACACCAGCAGAAGCAACACCAGCAGAAGCAACACCAGCAGAAGTAACTGCAGCAAAAGCAACACCAGCAGTAGCAGCAACACCACCTACAGATAAAGTTTAGCAGCAACACCAGCAGAAGCAACACCAGCAGATGTAACTCCAGCAGAAGCAACATCAGCAGTAGCAGCAACACCATCTCCAGATAAAGTTTAGCAGCAACACCAGCAGAAGCAACACCAGCAGTAGCAGCAGCACCACCTACAGATAAAGTTTAGCAGCAACACCAGCAGTAGCAACATCAGCAGTAGCAGCAACACCACCTACAGATAAAGTTTAGCAGCAACACCAGCAGAAGCAACACCAGCAGTAGCAGCAGCACCACCTACAGATAAAGTTTAGCAGCAACACCAGCAGTAGCAACATCAGCAGTAGCAGCAACACCATCTCCAGATAAAGTTTAGCAGCAACATCAGCAGAAGCAACACCAGCAGTAGCAGCAGCACCACCTACAGATAAAGTTTAGCAGCAACACCAGCAGTAGCAACATCAGCAGTAGCAGCAACACCATCTCCAGATAAAGTTTAGCAGCAACACCAGCAGAAGCAACATCAGCAGTAGCAGCAGCACCACCTACAGATAAAGTTTAGCAGCAACACCAGCAGTAGCAACACCAGCAGTAGCAGCAACACCACCTACAGATAAAGTTTAGCAGCAACACAAGCAGTAGCAACACCAGCAGTAGCAGCAACATTACCTCCAGATAAAGTTTAGCAGCAACACAACCAGTAGCAACACCAGCAGTAGCAGCAGCACTACCTCCAGCACTAGCAGCAGAGCAAGGTTTAGCAGCAACTTTAACAGAAGCAGCTGCAGCAGCATCAACGTTATCATCTTGACTGGAATAATGGTCACATATTCATTAATGTTACATTATTCCCGTCAGTGAGCGTCGCACTAACAAGCTCCATATAAGTCAAGACGACTCACCCTGGGTCACTGTCTCACCCTGGGTCCCCGTCTCACCCTGGGTCCCTGTCTCACCCTGGGTCCCTGTCTCACCCTGGGTCCCTGTCTCACCCTGGGTCCCTGTCTCACCCTGGGTCCCCGTCTCACCCTGGGTCCCTGTCTCACCCTGGGTCCCTGTCTCACCCTGGGTCCCCGTCTCACCCTGGGTCCCCGTCTCACCCTGGGTCCCCGTCTCACCCTGGGTCCCCGTCTCACCCTAGGTCCCCGTCTCACCCTGGGTCCCCGTCTCACCCTGTGTCCCCGTCTCACCCTAGGTCCCCGTCTCACCCTGGGTCCCCGTCTCACCCTAGGTCCCCGTCTCACCCTGGGTCCCCGTCTCACCCTAGGTCCCCGTCTCACCCTGGGTCCCCGTCTCACCCTAGGTCCCCGTCTCACCCTGGGTCCCCGTCTCACCCTAGGTCCCCGTCTCACCCTGGGTCCCCGTCTCACCCTGGGTCCCAGTCTCACCCTGGGTCCCCGTCTCACCCTGGGTCCCCGTCTCACCCTGGGTCCCCGTCTCACCCTAGGTCCCCGTCTCACCCTGGGTCCCCGTCTCACCCTAGGTCCCCGTCTCACCCTGGGTCCCCGTCTCACCCTGGGTCCCCGTCTCACCCTGGGTCCCCATCTCACCCTAGGTCACCGTCTCACCCTGGGTCCCCGTCTCACCCTAGGTCCCCGTCTCACCCTGGTTCCCGTCTCACCCTAGGTCCCCGTCTCACCCTGGGTCCCCGTCTCACCCTGGGTCCCCGTCTCACCCTGGGTCCCCGTCTCACCCTATGTCCCGTCTCACCCTGGGTCCCCGTCTCACCCTGGGTCCCCGTCTCACCCTGGATCCCCGTCTCACCCTGGGTCCCCGTCTCACCCTGGGTCCCCGTCTCACCCTGGATCCCCGTCTCACCCTGGGTCCCCGTCTCACTCTGGGTCCCCGTCTCACCCTGGATCCCCGTCTCACCCTGGGTCCCCGTCTCACTCTGGATCCCCGTCTCACCCTGGATCCCCGTCTCACCCTGGGTCCCCGTCTCACTCTGGATCCCCGTCTCACCCTGGGTCCCGTCTCACCCTGGGTCCCCGTCTCACCCTGGGTCCCCGTCTCACCCTGGATCCCCGTCTCACCCTGGGTCCCCGTCTCACCCTGGGTCCCCGTCTCACCCTGGATCCCCGTCTCACCCTGGGTCCCCGTCTCACCCTGGGTCCCCGTCTCACCCTGGATCCCCGTCTCACCCTGGGTCCCCGTCTCACTCTGGATCCCCGTCTCACCCTGGATCCCCGTCTCACCCTGGGTCCCCGTCTCACTCTGGATCCCCGTCTCACCCTGGGTCCCCGTCTCACTCTGGATCCCCGTCTCACCCTGGGTCCCCGTCTCACTCTGGATCCCCGTCTCACCCTGGTTCCCCGTCTCACCCTGGGTCCCCGTCTCACTCTGGATCCCTGTCTCACCCTGGGTCCCCGTCTCACCCTGGGTCCCCGTCTCACCCTGGGTCCCCGTCTCACCCTGGGTCCCCGTCTCACCCTGGGTCCCCGTCTCACCCTGGATCCCCGTCTCACCCTGGGTCCCCGTCTCACTCTGGATCCCCGTCTCACCCTGGGTCCCCGTCTCACCCTGGGTCCCCGTCTCACCCTGGGTCCCCGTCTCACCCTGGGTCCCCGTCTCACCCTGGGTCCCCGTCTCACCCTGGGTCCCCGTCTCACCCTGGGTCCCCGTCTCACCCTGGGTCCCCGTCTCACACCGTTGCCAGCATTATATTTTGGAAAGTTTTAGATCGCTAACCTTTTACTCGGGTTTGTTAAGAATTTAATACAATTTTCACTGTGTACATTTTATGATGGATACTTTTCAGATTGAATAGAATTATAACTGATTCATTAATCTTTGGCTGTATAAGGCTTTACTTGGGTACATTATGACTTGGGTTAGTATTATATAATGTTGGGTACTTTTTGGATTGGGTTCTTTCCAGGTTCGGTAGAATTTTGCATGTGTATATTAATATATATCTCACAGATGGGTACAAGATGCTTAGAAATGTTTCAGTTTGGGCATGTTTGGGTACACCTTGTTTGATATGGCTTGTTCAAGCTACTTGGAGAGAGTCACTGGCCGCACAATGGAGCTAGAGTACCTGTCCTATTTATCAGCTGACCATCACATCGACGACAGACCAAACGTACCTTATACAATTACCGGTTCCACAACACCTTAAGCGTCTTAACGACACCGGCAGAAAAACTTGTCCTTTGTAATGAGGTTTACTATGCAACCATCTCACAGATCCAGCACAGTTTTAAAAATCATATCCTCCTAAGAAAACAATGATTTATTTTTCTACAATTCATGAACGTCGTTAAATCGAATTTCTCAATACTGGGTAAATGTAGGTATTGCACATATTATTTAATATCAGAGTGTTCCTGGTTTGTGTTTGCGTTTCAAAATATCCCACATTCTTAAACTGCTGCCTTTATTTGCATTGTTGTATGTTACAATGGTCACAGACCTGGCCGCGGGGGCGTTGACCCCCGGAACTCTCTGCAGGTAAACTCCAAGTAATACAATTATGTAAATTTACTTTGGTGATGATAATCTTACCTAACCTACAAAAATTGTATATAAACTTGCTTAAACATTTACATAACAGATCAACGGTACCGTTTAATTGTAATTTATCCCTCAGTCTAGCAGACTGACACTTCTTTTAACAAAACAAACCTAGCTGAGGTTTACTAGAAATAAATACACTGATATTACACAGGTTAGATGACCACCACAACACCTAGACAACCACTGTAAATACTAGGCTATCATATTTCAAGATCTTATCCTGGATACATAACTGTGAAGATACAAGCTGTTGCCATGCCATATATTAAGAGGAAAGACATAACATGAACTTTGTGAAATTAATAATGATCATATGTCAATCACTCCTGTTTATATAATGAAACAATTATCATTATTATTCCGTAGGTTAGGTAAGGTTTGTCAGGAAACAGGACAAGTGTTTCCTTACATTGGTCTTAATCATACCATGACCTGCAGCCGGAGCTTTTAGTTATTTGACCGAGACCTTCCGAGACAGTTCACTCATTACTTACCTTAAAATATTTGTAGTCTTAATGTAGGGTCAGGAGTAAGTAAATGAGATAAAACGAATAAATGAGAGAGAGAAAGAATGAGTGCATGAGAGAGGACAGGCGCAGAGTTATGTAAACAAACCAGGCGAAGGTAAGTTTTGTAAACGAAGTGTACACGTCTGGTTTGTATACAAGTTACATTGTGTACAGGTTGTCTCTACATTGATACGGTAGAATAAATAAAGAAGAACACTCCCATTCTCATGTAACCTCATTATGAGAAGAAATGATGCTCTGAGTGAAGGCAATGGAAATAAGTCACTCAGACTTTTTTGGGTTATCCTAGTTTCTCTACACATATGTTGTTATGTATGATAATCTATGTAACTGTATTTGTGTATACCTGAATAAACTTACATACATACGAAAGGAATAATTTTCTACAGTTACCCCCAGTAACACATTTTCTCTTATGTTAGATTAGAGAAAATGTTATTCTTGGCATCAAGTGTACAAGTTATCTGGGTACCACATCTCATATTTATGTTTATTTATTCTTTTGTAGGGTGTATTTATCATCTTTTTATGTTATGTATCGTGTTTATTATATAATTTTGAAAAAAATATCATAGATGGATTAATGAAAATGTGTATATTAACGTAATATACAACATTTAATGAGACTCGGACGTCTTGCTACTTCTACTTACACTTAGGTCACACTACACATACATGTACAAGCATATATATACACACCCCTCTGGGTTTTCTTCTATTTTCTTTCTAGTTCTTGTTCTTGTTTATTTCCTCTTACCTCCATGGGGAAGTGGAACAGAATTCTTCCTCCGTAAGCCATGCGTGTTGTAAGAGGCGACTAAAATGCCGGGAGCAAGGGGCTAGTAACCCCTTCTCCTGTATATATTACTAAATGTAAAAGGAGAAACTTTCGTTTTTCCTTTTGGGCCACCCCGCCTCGGTGGGATACGGCCGGTGTGTTGAAAGAAAGAACATACATATATATATATACATACATATATATATATATACATATATATACATACATATATATATATATATAGTAGGTTGGTAGACAGCAACCACCCAGGGAAGTACTACCGTCCTGCCAGATGACTGTGAAACAGAAACCTGTAACTGTTTTGCATGATGGTAGGATTGCTGGTTTCTTTTTCTGTCTCATAAACACGCTAGATAACAGGGATATCTTGCTACTCCTACTTACACTTTGGTCACACTTCACAGACACGCACATGCATATATATATACATACATCTAGGTTTTTCTCCTTTTTCTAAATAGCTCTTGTTCTTCTTTATTTCTTCTATTGTCCATGGGGAAGTGGAAAAGAATCTTTCCTCCGTAAGCCATGCGTGTCGTATGAGGCGACTAAAATGCCGGGAGCAATGGGCTAGTAACCCCTTCTCCTGTAGACATTTACTAAAAAAGAGAAGAAGAAAAACTTTATAAAACTGGGATGCTTGAATGTGCGTGGATGTAGTGCGGATGACAAGAAACAGATGATTGCTGATGTTATGAATGAAAAGAAGTTGGATGTCCTGGCCCTAAGCGAAACAAAGCTGAAGGGGGTAGGGGAGTTTCGGTGGGGGGAAATAAATGGGATTAAATCTGGAGTATCTGAGAGAGTTAGAGCAAAGGAAGGGGTAGCAGTAATGTTGAAGGATCAGTTATGGAAGGAGAAAAGAGAATATGAATGTGTAAATTCAAGAATTATGTGGATTAAAGTAAAGGTTGGATGCGAAAAGTGGGTCATAATAAGCGTGTATGCACCTGGAGAAGAGAGGAATGTAGAGGAGAGAGAGAGATTTTGGGAGATGTTAAGTGAATGTATAGGAGCCTTTGAACCAAGTGAGAGAGTAATTGTGGTAGGGGACCTGAATGCTAAAGTAGGAGAAACTTTTAGAGAGGGTGTGGTAGGTAAGTTTGGGGTGCCAGGTGTAAATGATAATGGGAGCCCTTTGATTGAACTTTGTATAGAAAGGGGTTTAGTTATAGGTAATACATATTTTAAGAAAAAGAGGATAAATAAGTATACAAGATATGATGTAGGGCGAAATGACAGTAGTTTGTTGGATTATGTATTGGTAGATAAAAGACTGTTGAGTAGACTTCAGGATGTACATGTTTATAGAGGGGCCACAGATATATCAGATCACTTTCTAGTTGTAGCTACACTGAGAGTAAAAGGTAGATGGGATACAAGGAGAATAGAAGCATCAGGGAAGAGAGAGGTGAAGGTTTATAAACTAAAAGAGGAGGCAGTTAGGGTAAGATATAAACAGCTATTGGAGGATAGATGGGCTAATGAGAGCATAGGCAATGGGGTCGAAGAGGTATGGGGTAGGTTTAAAAATGTAGTGTTAGAGTGTTCAGCAGAAGTTTGTGGTTACAGGAAAGTGGGTGCGGGAGGGAAGAGGAGCGATTGGTGGAATGATGATGTAAAGAGAGTAGTAAGGGAGAAAAAGTTAGCATATGAGAAGTTTTTACAAAGTAGAAGTGATGCAAGGAGGGAAGAGTATATGGAGAAAAAGAGAGAGGTTAAGAGAGTGGTGAAGCAATGTAAAAAGAGAGCAAATGAGAGAGTGGGTGAGATGTTATCAACAAATTTTGTTGAAAATAAGAAAAAGTTTTGGAGTGAGATTAACAAGTTAAGGAAGCCTAGAGAACAAATGGATTTGTCAGTTAAAAATAGGAGAGGAGAGTTATTAAATGGAGAGTTAGAGGTATTGGGAAGATGGAGGGAATATTTTGAGGAATTGTTAAATGTTGATGAAGATAGGGAAGCTGTGATTTCGTGTATAGGGCAAGGAGGAATAACATCTTGTAGGAGTGAGGAAGAGCCAGTTGTGAGTGTGGGGGAAGTTCGTGAGGCAGTAGGTAAAATGAAAGGGGGTAAGGCAGCCGGGATTGATGGGATAAAGATAGAAATGTTAAAAGCAGGTGGGGATATAGTTTTGGAGTGGTTGGTGCAATTATTTAATAAATGTATGGAAGAGGGTAAGGTACCTAGGGATTGGCAGAGAGCATGCATAGTTCCTTTGTATAAAGGCAAAGGGGACAAAAGAGAGTGCAAAAATTATAGGGGGATAAGTCTGTTGAGTATACCTGGTAAAGTGTATGGTAGAGTTATTATTGAAAGAATTAAGAGTAAGACGGAGAATAGGATAGCAGATGAACAAGGAGGCTTTAGGAAAGGTAGGGGGTGTGTGGACCAGGTGTTTACAGTGAAACATATAAGTGAACAGTATTTAGATAAGGCTAAAGAGGTCTTTGTGGCATTTATGGATTTGGAAAAGGCGTATGACAGGGTGGATAGGGGGGCAATGTGGCAGATGTTGCAGGTGTATGGTGTAGGAGGTAGGTTACTGAAAGCAGTGAAGAGTTTTTACGAGGATAGTGAGGCTCAAGTTAGAGTATGTAGGAAAGAGGGAAATTATTTCCCAGTAAAAGTAGGCCTTAGACAAGGATGTGTGATGTCACCGTGGTTGTTTAATATATTTATAGATGGGGTTGTAAGAGAAGTAAATGCGAGGGTCTTGGCAAGAGGCGTGGAGTTAAAAGATAAAGAATCACACATAAAGTGGGAGTTGTCACAGTTGCTCTTTGCTGATGACACTGTGCTCTTGGGAGATTCTGAAGAGAAGTTGCAGAGATTGGTGGATGAATTTGGTAGGGTGTGCAAAAGAAGAAAATTAAAAGTGAATACAGGAAAGAGTAAGGTTATGAGGATAACAAAAAGATTAGGTGATGAAAGATTGGATATCAGATTGGAGGGAGAGAGTATGGAGGAGGTGAATGTATTCAGATATTTGGGAGTGGACGTGTCAGCGGATGGGTCTATGAAAGATGAGGTGAATCATAGAATTGATGAGGGGAAAAGGGTGAGTGGTGCACTTAGGAGTCTGTGGAGACAAAGAACTTTGTCCTTGGAGGCAAAGAGGGGAATGTATGAGAGTATAGTTTTACCAACGCTCTTATATGGGTGTGAAGCATGGGTGATGAATGTTGCAGCGAGGAGAAGGCTGGAGGCAGTGGAGATGTCATGTCTGAGGGCAATGTGTGGTGTGAATATAATGCAGAGAATTCGTAGTTTGGAAGTTAGGAGGAGGTGCGGGATTACCAAAACTGTTGTCCAGAGGGCTGAGGAAGGGTTGTTGAGGTGGTTCGGACATGTAGAGAGAATGGAGCGAAACAGAGTGACTTCAAGAGTGTATCAGTCTGTAGTGGAAGGAAGGCGGGGTAGGGGTCGGCCTAGGAAAGGTTGGAGGGAGGGGGTAAAGGAGGTTTTGTGTGCGAGGGGCTTGGACTTCCAGCAGGCATGCGTGAGCGTGTTTGATAGGAGTGAATGGAGACAAATGGTTTTTAATACTTGACGTGCTGTTGGAGTGTGAGCAAAGTAACATTTATGAAGGGGTTCAGGGAAACCGGCAGGCCGGACTTGAGTCCTGGAGATGGGAAGTACAGTGCCTGCACTCTGAAGGAGGGGTGTTAATGTTGCAGTTTAAAAACTGTAGTGTAAAGCACCCTTCTGGCAAGACAGTGATGGAGTGAATGATGGTGAAAGTTTTTCTTTTTCGGGCCACCCTGCCTTGGTGGGAATCGGCCAGTGTGATAATAAAAAAATTGGGTGGGCCACCAGAAAGAGAAAATTGGTGAGTTCCCGAATGAACAGGAGCAAGTTGGGAGGGGCCCACAGGAAGAGCAAATTGGAAGGGCACCCCAATAGTCAGGAGGAACAAATTGGATGGGCCCCAGGAGCAGATTTGGGGGTCCCAGGAAAAGCACAATGGGGGCCCTAGGAAGAGCAAATAGGGGCACTCGAACAGGCAGGAGTAGCAAATTGAGGGGGACCTCAGGAAGAGCAAATTGAGGGACCGCAGAATAGACAAAGGAACAACTGAGGGAGGGGTAGACATGTTAAATTATGCGAACATGTTAATTATGCGAAAGAATATGATTTTGTGTTTTGTTTACAGAAAAACAGTGTAAATATCTGGGAACATTTTGGTGAGAACCCCATCTTAATGCAGTGTTTCTAAAGCAAATTATAGCTACATGTCAGGTGACGACCTGCCAGGTTAATATACGTCAGGTGACGACCTACCAGGTTAATATGTCAGGTGACGACCTGCCAGGTTAATATATGTCAGGTGACGACCTGCCAGGTTAATATATGTCAGGTGACGACCTACCAGGTTAATATACGTCAGGTGACGACCTGCCAGGTTAATATACGTCAGGAGACGACCTACCAGGTTAATATATGTCAGGTGACGACCTGCCAGGTTAATATACGTCAGGTGACGACCTACCAGGTTAATATATGTCAGGTGACGACCTGCCAGGTTAATATATGTCAGGTGACGACCTACCAGGTTAATATACGTCAGGTGACGACCTGCCAGGTTAATATACGTCAGGTGACGACCTACCAGGTTAATATATGTCAGGTGACGACCTGCCAGGTTAATATACGTCAGGTGACGACCTACCAGGTTAATATATGTCAGGTGACGACCTGCCAGGTTAATATATGTCAGGTGACGACCTGCCAGGTTAATATATGTCAGGTGACGACCTGCCAGGTTAATATACGTCAGGTGACGACCTACCAGGTTAATATATGTCAGGTGACGACCTGCCAGGTTAATATATGTCAGGTGACGACCTACCAGGTTAATATATGTCAGGTGACGACCTGCCAGGTTAATAAATGTCAGGTGACGACCTACCAGGTTAATATATGTCAGGTGACGACCTGCCAGGTTAATATATGTCAGGTGACGACCTGCCAGGTTAATATATGTCAGGTGACGACCTGCCAGGCTAATATATGTCAGGTGACGACCTGCCAGGTTGGTATCTGTCAGGTGACGATCTGCCAGGTTAATGTATGTCAGGTGACGACCTGCCAGGTTAATATATGTCAGGTGACGACCTGCCAGGTTAATATATGTCAGGTGACGACCTGTCAGGTTAATATATGTCAGGTGACGACCTGCCAGGTTAATATATGTCAGGTGACGACCTGCCAGGTAAATATATGTCAGGTGACGACCTGCCAGGTAAATATGTCAGGTGACGACCTGCCAGGTTAATATATGTCAGGTGACGACCTGCCAGGTAATTATGTCAGGTGACGACCTGTCAGGTAAAAATATATGATGGGTGACGACCTGCCAGGTAAATATATGTCAGGTGACTACCTGTCAGGTAAATATATGTCAGGATGTCAGGTGACGACCTGTCAGGTAAATATATGTCAGATGACGACATGTGAGGTAAATATATGTCAGGTGACGACCTGCCAGGTTAATATATGTCAGGTGGCGACCTGCCAGGTAATTATATGTCAGGTGACGACCTGCCAGGTTAATATATGTCAGGTGACGACCTGCCAGGTTAATATATGTCAGGTGACGACCTGCCAGGTAAATATATGTCAGGTGACGACCTGCCAGGTAAATATATGTCAGGTAACGACCCGCCAGGTAAATATATGTCAGGTAACGACCTGCCAGGTAAACATATGTCAGCTGACGACCTGTCAGGTAAATATATGTCAGGTGACGACCTGCCAGGTAAATATGTCAGGTGACGACCTGCCAGGTAAATATATGTCAGGTGACGACCTGCCAGGTAAATATATATCAGGTGACGACCTGTCAGGTAAATATATGTCATGTGACGACATGCCAGGTAAATATATGTCAGGTGACGACCTGCAAGGTTAATATATGTCAGGTGACGACCTGCCAGGTAAATATATGTCAGGTGACGACCTGCCAGGTAAATATATATCAGGTGACGACCTGTCAAGTAAATATATGTCATGTGACGACCTGCCAGGTAAATATATGTCAGGTGACGACCTGCCAGGTTAATATATGTCAGGTGACGACCTGCCAGGTAAATATATGTCAGGTGACGACCTGCCAGGTAAATATATGTCAGGTAACGACCCGCCAGGTAAATATATGTCAGGTGACGACCTGCCAGGTAAATATATGTCAGCTGACGACCTGTCAGGTAAATATATGTCAGGTGACGACCTGCCAGGTAAATATATGTCAGGTGACGACCTGCCAGGTAAATATATATCAGGTGACGACCTGTCAGGTAAATATATGTCATGTGACGACATGCCAGGTAAATATATGTCAGGTGACGACCTGTCAGGTAAATATATGTCAGGTGACGACCTGCCAGGTAAATATATGTCAGGTGACGACCTGCCAGGTAAATATATGTCAGGTGACGACCTGCCAGGTAAATATATATCAGGTGACGACCTGTCAAGTAAATATATGTCATGTGACGACCTGTCAGGTAAATATATGTCAGGTGACGACCTGCCAGGTAAATATATGTCAGGTGACGACCTGCCAGGTAAATATATGTCAGGTGACGACCTGCCAGGTAAATATATATCAGGTGACGACCTGTCAGGTTAATATATGTCATGTGACGACCTACCAGGTAAATATATGTCAGGTGACGACCTGCCAGGTTAATATATGTCAGATGACGACCTGCCAGGTAAATATATGTCAGGTGACGACCTGCCAGGTAAATATGTGTCAGGTGACGACCTGCCAGGTAAATATGTGTCAGGTGACGAGCTGCCAGGTTAATATATGTCAGGTTACGACCTGCCAGGTAAATATATGCGTAAGTGCGAGGTGAATTACATATATATATATGTATATATATATATATATATATATATATATATATATATATATATATATATATATATATATATATATATATATATATATATATATATATATATATATATATATATATATATATATATATATATATATATATATATATATATATTTCTTCTTCTTTCAACAAACCGGCCGTATCCCACCGAGGCAAGGTGGCCCAAAAGAAAAAACTAAAGTTTCTCCTTTTAAATTTAGTAATTTATACGGGAGAAGGGGTTACTAGCCCCTTGCTCCCGGCATTTTAGTCGCCTCTTACAACACGCATGGCTTACGGAGGAAGAATTCTGTTCCACTTCCCCATGGAGATAAGAAGAAATAAACAAGAACAAGAATCAGAAAGAAAATAGAAGAAAACCCAGACGGGTCACACAGGCTGAATCTTGTCGACTTCCCCCTATGTCAGTGACGTCACGCGATGACCCCACACACACAGGCTGAATCTTGTCGACTTCCCCCTACACATTTCATATGCAACATAGGGAAAACATTTTCACTCTTAACCCAGGATAATCCAAATAATTTCACATTTCAGGATAACACTAATACACTGGGAATCACTCTATTCTCCTATGTTTAGATGGTGGAATATCAGGGTGTCCATAAGCCAAGGATTCATTAGTATTCAAATGATACCTTTTATCATCAAAGGCTGACAAGCCTCTCTTGTTAATTCTTACTGTACATATTTCACCTTTTACGTTACTTATAGACTTACACGTGAATAATTCTCTATCTACATTTGTTAAAACATTCTTATATCTTGCATGAGTTAATAATGGCATAAAATGTGAAGGGATACCCTTGGCTCTGCTGACAGTAGTTGATCTTCCAGCAATCTTTACAGAATACATTTTAGCTTTCAGTGCTATCAACTCACTAATATGATTATCACACATTTCAGATTTCAATAACCCCAGCTCACCTTTTCTACTATTATCATATAAGGGATGATCAGGACTGAAATTTGAAAAATCCATATATCCTAACAAAGGTTCACTTTTTAACTCGGTGTACAAATCTTTACATTTCAAGCTAAAAATATACGAGTCAGTATCGGTATAAAGAAGTCTTACATCATCACCATAATGTTGTTTTAAAACTTTATACCAAAAATGATACAATTTCTTTTTAGCAATCTCAAGAATTTGAAAACCGAGATAAAGTGGTTGTTTAACTTCTAATTTCTCTTTGTTGAATGTACAAATCACTCTGTCTTGATTCAAATGTGTGATATTTTTTAAGAAAGGATCTTTACTCGCTCTAACAAATGCTTTCTCATTATTGATATAACTATAATATTCAGCATACTTTGTAATATTCAACAATGATTTCCCATATATGGCGTTATTAGTTAATTTGAAAGCTTTTGACTTGATAGGACATCGTGTGGCTGTTCTCTGTGCAATATTAGTTGTTATGAAAGGTTCTAAAAATTTTGACTGAGTATATTCATATATGGTATGAACCTTTTCCACCTCTAACCCAAGTTCCAGTAATAATTGTAACAAATCTAGACTGATCAAATAATTTTTCTGAGGTAAATGACTGGCCACTAATTTCGCATTAGATTTGGGGATCTTTCTACCTTCATTTTTCAATATAGATTCACAATAAGGAGATAACATCTCTTCTGATATATTCATGTGTGATAATATCAAAGGAAGTTCATCAGTACGTCTAGCTACCTCAGGGGACATGGGTTTGGTATCACATTCTATCCAATAACCTTTTTGACCTTCACACGAAACATTACTTAATCCCACATCGAGGAAAGCATTCTTCTCCTCATTCGATAATTTTCTGATACCATTCTGTGGAAGAGCTTCAACCATCGCACTAGCATACAAAGAATTAAAATCTAGATATAAAATATGAGTGCCCATTCCACTCTCAACATCAAAATTGGGATTAATTAAGGGATTATCTGCTTTAGTATACTGATTAATTGCACACGTAAACCCTCCTCTGAGATTCCTTTTAATCAAGTCATATAATTCATGGGAATATATCATATCTAATTTTACATTAGTTTTCAAGAGGAATGCATCCCAACTGAATGAAGGTAAACTTATATAATTACTAACATCTAGCTTATAAATATCTTTGAGTGTTTTACGCCACTCCATGAAGACATCGGCTAACAATCCAACATCTGTCTTGAGATATAACATCAAGTAATCTCCTAAAGTCTTACATTTACCCAAGTCAAACACTTTCAATGCATGATCATAATCTTCCTGGCTAATAGCACTATTTCTCAAAGAATTAAAAAAATGTTCTTTACTCGGTAATTTTGTTTCATCGAGTTTCTTTAAACTATCAATATAATCATAACACAAAACTTGTTTTCCTTTACATAATAAAGGTAAGACATCCTGAGGCACATCTTTCAGAATAGCCTCTGTATATTTCAGTGATTTACCTGCCTTGATATGTTGATCTGCTAAAGTGGAAAGAGATCCATTCAATAAAGACAGAGAATCTTGAAACCTAACCTTACCTATGTCTACTTTCAAGAATTTGAACCATTGTTTTGAATGAAGTTTAATTTCATATTTATCAACCTGCAATTCCTTTAAAATTATTCCTAAATCATACGACATGTTATGACAAAAAAGTAATAATTTCTCACTCTTATCTTTACACTGCAAATTACAACGAGCACAATATGCACCAATATAATTATTGAAATTTAAAGTGTGGTCATGATGTTTATGTTTGTCTTGGGCATTTTTGAAGGTGTTACTACATAATTCACAAGTGATCTGAGAATCATGTCTCATCTTATCCTCCTCTGTCATATGGATTACATGATACTCTCTTCTAAACTTTATTTTAGTCCATTCACCACTAACATTTAAAATGAAATGATTAACAGCATCCTCCCCCTTATAACTCTTCATACACACTATTTCTCCTTTGCGATCAAATATAATATAACAATAGGCAATGGCTTTATGACGAGACTCAATTTTACCTGCCGGGAGAGTGGTGTCTAATGCACATTCGAAATCAAATACACCGATATATTCGCTGGAATGTGTATGACTAAAATTTTTAAAGTGTACTGTTGTTCCTTCCGGGAGGAATACGAGAATCTGATTGATTTTACATCCATCTTCGTGGATATCTAACTCTTCCTGTGTATTCAACTTCATCAAACAACTATGACAGTGCTTCTTTACACCATGATCCTTCATTATCGTTCTAACATACCCGTCAAAATCTTTGATTAAAACCAAATGACTTTCATTCAACAATAACGCACACATGATGTCCTTATATTTCTTATTCCCCTTACGACACATAGCCACAAATGTCCCACCTTGATCCTTTCTTAATTGATAAACATATAATGACACTTTATTTTCCTTCTCTAATATACCTAACTTATCACGTGTAATGGGAAAATCATCTATAGAAGATTTTGCATGATTAAGACATCCTTTCTTAGTATTAACTGCTCTGCGAATATTTTTCCATGACATGTTCTTTTTATGACATTGATAGGCAGCAAAAGCACGCAGTACACATAACCCATCATTAATCTCTGGATTAAATACATATTGGCTCCCTCGCAGTTTCTTGGGATATGCCACATATGATCCTACTTGTACTCTGAATTCTACTTTAACGTATTCGATACTGAAAGATTCGATTTGATCTATGATCCAACCAGATCCTTCCTGATCTTGCAACTCTGTCTCGTATCTTTCTAATATCGTTCCCACCCATCGATCAAATACTTCAGAGATTTCCTCTTCACTTACTAACTCAAACGCTAAATTTATCACAAATTGTCCATTTTGATCATCACCCGATATGTTTTGACGTAATGTCCTTATAACTATAATCGGGTGGATTCTGAGCGACATTGCTAGAGGTGATCTATCATACATATCTCGCATCTGATCTATAAAATAATCCCTATAAGCATGTAAATACATTCTTAACTCTCTGTTATAAGTTGAAGGAACACTATATTTCCTCACTGTATGCCTACCTCTAAAATTCTGGATGTATGTAATAATTTCTGGTCTCTCATCTTCACCTCCACTATTGTGTGCGACATTACTGTCAGACACGTCATGTGAGGTAGTTGCTCTCTCATCATCTTCATTAATGGGGACAGAAGTATCCACACCTCCCGCCGCACCTCCGCATTGTGAGGTACCAACACTAGCAGATCTACCTGCACTCTCATCTTCATTCCCCGTCGCACCTCCAAGCTGTGCGTCATTACTCTCAGTTTGATTCACAACAGTACCAGGTGTATTTCCTGCAGAGGAAAAAAGTATATCCAATTCATAACCCAAAATATTTTTATATATTAAGATTTCAATGAATAGAACAAAATCTTTCACCGTTCTCAGTTTTTACATAATACGAATTAATATTTTAATGAATGGAACAAAAAATATTCTTTCTCGAGTGACTAACTCATTTTTACGATAAATATTTTTCACAACAAAAGTAAAAAGATCACAATTTGGATACATACCTGTTTCTACAGCCTTCTTCCATAATACATCTATGCGATCCCACTCATTCTTTAATTCTAACAACCTCTCATTGCGATGTACACCACCTCTCTTGATTTCCAACGATCGTCGCCTTCTAATCGACAATCTCCTCTTCACTAATGCTTCCAAGTAATTCGCGTATATTCTTTTCTTATCCTCTGTTAAGAATTTCACTTATTAACGCACTAACCCAGTAAAAATTTCACTCGTATGCTCCAACAACAAAAATTAACCCAAAACATTTTTTCCTCGTTATATCATTAAACTTGTTAAATAATATCTGTTTCACCACATATCAAGATTTTCTAAGTACAACTTACCTTTCTCCATGATGTGTGGTTCACCGTTGGAAGATGAGGTCAGCCAGGCTTGACGGATGGAAACACAATCCTCGCTCTGAGAGACTCCTTGACCTTATATGGGCCACCCAAAAGTATTGCATCATGATTTTTGTACACCCCCCCCTCCGACGACAGACCCCATGAAATGCGGTTCACATCCAAGGTAGAAAATCACATAGTCATCTCCTTACTGAACACCTGCGGCAACTCAGGTCAGACAGACGCCATGAAATGCGGTTCACATCCAAGGTAGAAAATCACACGGTCATTACGTATCTCCTTACCGAACATCCGTATCAATCTGTACCATAAAGTAACTAATTTTGGTGAGGTAGTCCCGCTCCGCAACAGGAGGTTGCTCCTCATTAACTTAGCTGTTATATATCTTGAAAACGCATTAACACTTACAGTGTACAAGTCACCTCTCTATGGTAAACATAATCTCTCTCGACAGTACAATGAACTTGACAACATACACATCTGCTGACGTTGATATATTTCGTTATCCATCAAGGATTATCATTGCCGGTTATTCGAATAGTGGCAAATCTTATTTCACATCAAAATTATTAAAGTTATACCATGAGAAATTTCATAACATTATAATATGCGGGGTGACATCACATCCCTTAGAACAAGATTCAGAGATATCTCATAAATTAACATTAAGTAAATATATTATCGACCCGCAGAATGTCATTGCATCATCTGATGAAAATACAATAATTATTGTTGATGATCTATTTTTAAAAGCTGGTAACAGTGAAATTATTCTCGAATGTTTTACTAAAGGTAGACATCATAATATAAGCATTATTCTGATTACTCAAAATATATTTCACGGAGGACGATATAGTCGTACCATGGCTTTAAACGCCACGCATTTTGCTTTATTTAAAATGAGGGATCTTGGACAAGTAGAGATTCTGGGGCGACAAGTTTTCGGTAAAAATAAAGAATTTGTAAATATATATAAATCTGCTATAAATCGATCACCCTTTGGTTATTTATTCATAGACCTTGCATTAAATACACCAGAAGCATTACAGTTGCGAACCAATGTGTTACGTCAGGATTCCTACGAAATTGTATACCAATGGAGCGAACAAAATTAATTGAAAAGGTTTATAGAGATCCTGGTTCTGTGGGATCATTCTCTGGTGTAAACAATTTATATACAGCTGTAAAAAAGATTGATCCGTCCATAACCTTGAAAGAGGTCAGAAATTTCTTAAATTCAGAAAGATCATATACTTTACATGTTCTTAAACCTAAGAAGTTTCCTCGTAGGAAAATAATTGCACCCAAACCCAGAGTGATATTAACCTGTGATTTGGGTGATATGTCTAAATTATCCAGATATAATGATGGATATAAATACATTCTCGTGTGTATCGATGTTTTTTCAAGATATTTACAAGCAGTACTCATGAAAAAGAAAGACGGACCGAGCACTTTACATGCATTACAAAACATATTGGAGAATGAAAAGGCGAAGAATATATCGAGATTATTTACAGATAAAGGCAGGGAGTTTCTAAATAAACAGGTACAGAATTATCTCCAGAGTAAGCATATAAAGTTATATCATGTATTTTCGAATGAAACAAAAGCTTCCATTGCAGAGAGAGGCTTGCAAACGTTGAAACGTAAATTATACAAGTATATGACAAGTGCCAATACATTTAATTATTCAAAAGTGTTAAATGAATTAGTAGATGCGTATAATTCAACTCCACACTCGGGGATTGGTGGTAAAACCCCATTGCAAGTCCATGGTATTACGACATTGAATGATATAAGGAATCAGTTTCGCATAAATTATAAAAATGGAAGATCCAATAAGAAACGAATCAGTAAGAAATTGGCTGTTGGAGACACAACAAGAGTGACTCTTAGCAGATCATCCGCGTTTAACCGAGGGTTTCACACACAAAATACAGAGGAAATATTTAAAATATATAGAATTAATAATTCTCAACCTATAACAACATATCATTTGAAAGATTTGAAAGGTGAAAAGATTAAAGGAACATTTTATCGCGAAGAATTGACCCCAGTCATACCACCTCCAGAATATATTATCGACAGAGTATTGAAACGAAAAAAAATTGGTGGAATTACGCATTATTTGGTATCTTATAAAGGTTATGATTCCACTTTTAATTCGTGGGTCAAAGAAGGAGATTTGTTGAAGGTACAATGAAAAAATCATTATTAGAAAAATTTAAAGAATTAATTACATTACTTAATAGTCTCCCACGCAATCAACGGAAGAGTTTATTACAACAGTTTAAGAAAACACACATAAGTTGTATCAGTGAGATTTTCAAGAATTTGATCAAGAATAAAATACCATTAGACCCTAAAATATTTAAAAAGTACAAGAACGAGATTAGATCATTAGCTTGTAAGAAAATTGGTTTTCAGCGTAAAAAGAAATATTTGCTGAGTATCAGAGGTGGAAATCTTCTTAGTATTATATTACCTCTAGCAGTAGATATTATTTCAAGATTGTTTAATAAATCATGAAAGAATTTTATCTTGTACCAACTTCAGTTATGAATCGGAAACCTCTCGAGATAGTAAAATCGGGAGGTGATGAGAATTTAGAAGGAGGAGGTGGATGCTTGAAGCGTGGTGTTAAACGCAAGATTAAGCTCAGTCCCGTCAGGGAAGTCAACCCACCTGCTCTCACCTCGGTGAAACCTCAGAAAACCCCAGATTTGTCAAGATTCATGCACATAAGAGTGAGTGCGAGAAATATAGAATATGTGAAATCAATGTTGGTATTATTGCAAAGAAATCCTTTGGTGAGTTGGGATGAGAATGGTGACCTTCTTACCCCCATTACTGGACGTAATATTATTGAAATATTAAATGTTTTATCAGAAAACAATGTGAAATCAGCGAGAAGAATCGATTCTGATTACTTAACAGAAATAAAGCATTTATTAAATATAACAGGTATACATTTTGATTTTGTGAGGAATACAAAAGTGAGAAGACAATTATTACATAAAGGAGGCGGTGTAAGGAGAGAGGAATCATCGTGGATAACATATTAGGTGAGTATATAAACTCTGTGATGATATGTTTTTACTCAGTGTGTGTTATAAGAGTGTGGAGATGGCTGAACGTCTTCTATACGTCTGTAGTGATTCCAGTCTTGATTTATTTCCCGCCAATACACCTTCGGCTTTCATTAATAAATTATATGACCCCATTATATTAGATAATAAAATTGATTATGAGGTTGCTCTGAAAAATATAATTTACCCCAAGACGCATTATATACCGCAAAAGAATTTGAAGATATGTATTAAATATGAGAAATCTACAGTAAATAAATATATGCATAAAATTGATATGAGCAAAATTATTGGAGGTGATATGGCAAGGATTTTAGAGGCAATAAATGAGGATATTAATGTAAATCTGCTAATAGCAGTTAAAAAGATAACGGGTATTATCATCCCCAAAAACTCAATTGTGTTCACATATCATCCAGGAATAAACAGAGTGGTTATTAACTTGAAAAAAAAAATTATACTACCTTCTGATATTACCAGTGGTTATGTGGGGTTGGAATTTGATAAAGAAGGAAGCGATATGTTAGGGTTCTCAGGTAATGAAATTTTGTATGTCTTTACCAATAAAAAAGAGATTATTTTTAACGAGTCTGGTGTGAAGGCGGTAAACCCACCCGATCCTGAATCAGGTATTAATTATATGTTAATATATAGTGATTTGATTGATCCCATTAATTTTGGCGATCAGTTGGTATCTCTTTTGGGAGTAGTTGATATTAATACATTAAGATCTAATTATGATCCCACAATGTACAAACCACTTAATAAAAAGATAATTGATCAAGTGAGTATTAAGCTCGCTGATCAGAAAGGAAGGTTAATTCAATATAATGACAAGTGTTCTACTGTATGTGTACTACATTTAAGACCTATAAAACGAGAGTGAATGATCAAGTTGAGTTAATATTGAACGAACCGTCAAGATGAGAACCAGTTTCTCCCCTCCTTCAGTGGAATCATTCCTGAAACTCTTTGATACTTCGAGGGTGAAAGGGGGAGGTTTAGATGATATCATATTATATAAAGCTAGAGGGAGGGGCGGAGGATTATTGTCATTTCTCGGTGGGATGGCCAGAAAAGCAATACCATTCTTATTGAATACCTTTGCTCCGGGAGTATTACAATACGGACAAAATGTGTTGAACGATGTTAATAATGGTATTGCATTGAAAAATTCTGCGAGAAATAGAGGTGTAGAAACATTGAAGGTGTCGGACAGAAGTTATTATCCGGAGGAAGTAGAAAGATTGGTTTGAAACGATTGAAATTTAATAATAAAAGAAAGTGGAATATTTAATTAATTTTAGTTTATTGTTAACTGTCATATTGTTAGTATGTCGGCTGGTGCTCTATACGTTACACCAGGGGGGCTCAACGCCCCCGTCCCCACTTATTCTCATTCCATAACTGATGGATTCCCAAAATTACCAGGACACGCCATTATTGAATCCTCAATAGCAGCTAGACGCACCTGTGAAGTATTACCAGTAAATCAAGGATCTGATAAATTTCTCGAATTTAGAATACAAAGTTCAGAAGGTCATTTTTTAGATTTAACGAGTCTGGCCTTGGAAATGAACATAAATATAACAAATGAGGATGGGAGTGCACTGGGAGACGGAGATAAGGTCATATTTGTGAATTCTATAAGTCAGACAATATTCAAATCTGTGTGTTTGTATCTCAATGAACAACTTATAGAATCGAATCCATTTTATTCATATACGGGTTATATTAAACTGCTTAAGCATTTATCCCCATCAAAATTAGATACATTGGGAAGAATAGCATTCTTTCGTAATAAAGACACAGCAAGTAGTACTATTACAACAGCTGATTTAGATGATATTAAGAAAGACGAAGGTAAATTAACGAATGAAGTGAATACTTGTTTCCCTTTGATGCTGGATGTGAGTAGTTTTCACGAATATATCCTGGATAGTGTCGAATGTCGATTGAGACTTGAATTGCATTCACCCGCATGGGCAATTATGACTCCATTAAGCGGAAAAACATATAAATATAATATTAATTCCATTAAATTATGGATCGATAAAGTTATTCCGTATACGAATGCATTAATTGCATTGAATTCAAGCATGAGGGTAAACCCGCAGGGGTGTGAATATCTGTTCAAGAAGACATTATTTAAATCATATATTCTGGCATCTAATCAAACACAATTGATCGCAGATAATCCTTGGGGACAAGTCATACCCGATAAGATATTTATTATATTAGTTGATATGAAGACATATGATGGAGGATATAATTTTAATCCATTATATTTTCAACATGAAGATTTGAATCATTTCGGGGTTACAATTAATTCAGAAATGATTCTTAATATTGACTGTAAGTTTCCTACCCACGCGAGTAGGTTATATTACGCTACCTTGAAATCTCTGGGTTTGGAGACTGATCATCTGATTACATATAAGAGTTTTCTCCAAGGCAGAACTATATTAGGTGTTGACCTGAGAAGTGAACAGGTTAAGAATGCTATATCTGTCGAGAAGAATGGTAATTTGAGAATAGATATGACATTTGGTAAACCGAAAGATGAGAATAGAATTTGTCTGATGTTTGGTGAAACTAATGCGATTTTAAATATAAATGAAAATAGAACAGTGATAGTGCATACGCGAGTATAGATCATGAATTGTGAAGAGATAAATATTGCCTTGAAACATCATACGGGAAGATATGCCTCGTATTTGGGATGTTTTGCCGCAAATAATATAAATGAAGTTATTATGAGGATAAAAGATAAGCCGGTAATTTTCATCATTAATATATTGAACGATCAAGATGAAAATATGGGTCATTGGATTACTATATATGTGAACAAACACATATTATTATATTTAGATAGTTTCGGGGTGGATTTAAAACATTATACAAATATATATGAGAAAATTATATACAAGAGAAATTTCATGTACGGTATTAATCAGAGGATTCAACATGAAAAATCATTGTTGTGCGTCTTATATGCTATATATTTTGTGTATAAGTTAACAAATTATAGCGTAAAGAAAATTATACCATATTTGTTTAAAGATTTTGGTAGAAATAAATTAAAGAATGACCAATTTATAATGAAATATGCATATGAGCATTTCAATATACCCTCATGTTCAAGTGTATTTGCTAATAATTCAACGTGGAATTATGAAAATCTGTGTAAAATATTGGAATTATAATACGGTGGGGTAGAGGCGTTTAGAGGCGGGGCGAAAGGTTAGAGGCGGGGCGAAAGGTCATAACGCTGCTATAAATGCCCGTGCTGGGTCACTCTTTGCATCTACTGTCATTCAAGTAGGGTCAAGGATGAATCCAATTCAGTACTCCGTTGGAGGTATCTGCGAGGAGGAGAGAAGACTGCATCCCTGTGTATGTCGGAATAATCCACCTGCGGTAAATGGTAAGTGATTTTTGTTCATTATCTTTTTACACATAAATGATTTTAGAAGTGTAATGTATTAACCAATAAAACTTTTTAATGCAATTAAAGATATGCCTTATTCTTCTTCTAATCGAGAATTTTTTTTTTCTTTGCCAGATGCGAATATAATGCGGTTGTTGGAACTTATTCGCGCAAATCAAATCCGACAGGAGCAAATGATTTGCGAGTTGATGGGATTGTTAGGAGCGAGATCCACCCAGCCTCCTACCCATCCATATGGAGATGCTGTTGCTGCCCCTCCTACCAACGAGACTTCTCCCCGACCTCATGTGGATGTTGAGACTGTGCCTCCTACTCACGGGGTTGATGTTAACGCTTTTATCCAGGATATTGTAACTCCTACCCACGCCGAGATCGCACCTTCTCCCCAGTCTCATATGAGTGGAGAATGTGTTAGTAGTTGTTATTGCGATAAATGCGTATGGAGCGAGATGGAATATTTTATGACAAATTCCCAACCTAGTTCATGTATGGATGAGGATTCCCCCATAAATTATCCGCCAGCTTCCCCCATAAATTATCCACCAGCTTCCCCGGATGAGGATTCCCCCATTTATTATCCACCAGCTTCCCCCCCAGAAGTTTATTGTATAACAGATGAGGAAGAAGACGACGACCCTGAACAAAATGCACAGAAATTCTACAAGAGAAGAAAAATTACTCTACGTTGATTTTAGTCAATGAATTGTAGCTTTTTTCAATGAAATTGTATTTGTTTGTATTACCAGAAATGTAATGGCTGTATAATAAATAATGAAAAAAAAATATTGTGTATTAGTGTTATCCTGAAATGTGTCTTTCTGATGATGAAAATGTTTTCCCTATGATGTAGGTACTATATCCCCTTATTAACTTGAATGAACTAAAAGGATCGACAAGTTTCAACCTGTGTGCGTGACGTCACTACTATGTCCCCTTATTAACTAAAAGGGTCGACAAGATTCAACCTGTGTGCGCGTGACGTCACTACTATGTCCCCTTACACGTGACGTCACTGACCAGTAAACACCCTTCTTAGTTCATTTGACTTGTTTAGACCTGTAGTAAGCATGCCCCCATAGGAGGAGTCTATTTTGAATGCTTATACCCAGAGGGGGGATTCCAAAAACTTGATCCAAGGAATTGGAGAATTTCGAAAACCCCATAGGGGGGATCCAAAAAATTTGATCCGAGGAGATGGAGAATTTCGAAACCCCCATAGGGAGGAATCCAGAAAAAATGTATTATCGAGAAATTTTTGGGGTTGGGGGGTGAAAGTGGGAGGGGGAACCTTAAAAACCTTGATCCAAGGAGATGGAGAATTTCGAAAACCCCATAGGGGGGAATCCAAAAACTTGATCCGAGGAGATGGAGAATTTCGAGAAATTTTGGGATGGGGG
This sequence comes from Cherax quadricarinatus, assembly GCF_038502225.1. Classification (NCBI taxonomy): domain Eukaryota; kingdom Metazoa; phylum Arthropoda; class Malacostraca; order Decapoda; family Parastacidae; genus Cherax; species Cherax quadricarinatus. The sequence continues at coordinate 53,906 of NW_027196708.1, read as the reverse complement.
TGAAAGTGAGAGGGGGAACCTCAAAAATTTGATCCGAGGAGATGGAGAGCACAAGAAAATGAAATTCAAAAAAAATTCGAAAAAAAAGGGGGGAATCGGAAAAAAAAAAAAAATCGAGGCGCGGGGGCGATCCGGACGACGCTGCAGAAGGCGCAGCAGAAGGCGCGGGCGGGGGTCGCGAAGGGCGCGGGCGGGCGCGCGGGCGGGCGGGCGCGCGGGGGGCGGGCGCGGGCGACGGCGCGGGCGGGCGCGGGGGTCGCGAAGGGGGGTCGCGAAGGGGGGGGTTGTGGGCGGGGGTATTGGTTGGGGGGTCAAGGGTGAGGTAGTCTCGAGGGCGAGGTCATGGTCAAAACCGGAAGTAACACCTAGGTGTGAAAAGGTGACCCTCCAGCTGCTGGTCCTAGACCGGAAGGGACCTCGCTCAGTAGAAGGCCTAAACCGGAAGGAAGTGCCTCAGTGGAAGGCCTAAACCGGACGGAAGGGATGCCCCAGAAGAAAAGTTCACTACTTATATATATATATATATATATATATATATATATATATATATATATATATATATATATATATATATATATATATATATATATATAAGCCCCTCGCGCACAAAACCACCTTTACCTCCTCCAACCTTTTCGAGGACGACCCCTACCCCGCCTTCCTTCCCCTACAGATTTATACGCTCTCCATGTCATTCTACTTTAATCCATTTTCTCTAAATGACCAAACCACCTCAACAACCCCTCTTCAGCCCTCTGACTAATACTTTTATTAACTCCACACCTTCTCCTAATTTCCACACTCCGAATTATCTGCATAATATTTACACCACACATTGCTCTTAGACAGGACATCTCCACTGCCTCCAACCGCCTCCCTGCTGCAGCATTTACCACCCAAGCTTCACACTCATATAAGAGTGTTGGTACTACTATACTTTCATACATTCCCTTCTTTGCCTCAATAAATAACATTTTTTGCCTCCATATATACCTCAACGCACCTTTTTCCCTTCATCAATTCTATGATTAACCTCATCCTTCATAAATCCATCCACTGACACGTCAACTCCAAAATATCTGAAAACATTCACTTTTTCCATATTCTTCCTCCCCAATTTGATATCCAATTTTACTTTATCTAAATCATTTGATGCCCTCATCACCTTACTCTTTTCTGTGTTCACTTTCAACTTTCTACCTTTACACACACTCCCAAACTCATCCACTAAGCTTTACAATTTTTCTTTAGAATCTCCCATAAGCACAGTATCATCAGCAAAAAGTAACTGTGTCACTTCCCATTTTGTATTTAATTCCCCATAATTTAATCCCACCCCTCTCTTTAACACCCTAGCATTTACTTCTTTTACAAACTGATCTAAACCTCCATAATCTGACACCCAATCAAAACCTATTGGAAAGTAACTGCCTTTACTACACAGCATCACAAGCCAGCACTATCCTAAACAATGCTAAAAGTCTATCAGTACTTAACTACAACATCAGGTCCTTAAGCAAACACTATGATGACCTCCTGGCACTCCTTGAATCACTAAAGACACCCTTCTCCTGCATTATTCTTAATGAGACCTGGCTTAAACAGGACACAATAGATATCTACCCTCTACCAGGATACACAGCAATTCACAACTGCAGACCAAACCAAGTTGGGGGTGGTATTGCAATCTATTACTCTAACCAATTATCTTGTATTAGCACCACTTGCTTTAGTGATGAATATGGGGAATACATTTTTGCTAATTTTACTGTAAAAAACCTTAAGACAAACATCCCAAATTTCAGTGAGAAATTAAAGTCACTAATAACAAACAGACAAATGAATAAGCACCACCTTCTCTTAGCTGGAGACGTCAACATCAACCTTGGCATACTAGATGATCAGCCTGTAACTGATTTCATCAACAATATGAACAACACACTTCTCATTCCAACAATAACTAAACCAACCAGGCTCACTGAGACAAGTGCAACCATAATAGACCACATATGGACCAATATACTAGCCCCTCTTAAATCAGGGATAATCACAGATAGCACTACAGACCACTACCCTACCTTCCTCCTGACAAACATTAGCAAACCACCACTTGAATACAACAAAGTCTCATTTAGACTCCATGATGAGGCCTTAATAAGGAAGTTCACAGCTGACCTAGAGACTGTTGACTGGCCTACAGAATTCTCCAAGGCCAATGGCATTGATGACTGGACAGACATTTTTCTTAACAAATTACTTAGATTATACAACAAACATTGTCCTATAAAAAACGAAACAGATCACAAACAAACGGCTTGGTTGCCCATGGCTAACCAGCACCATTCTGAAATCCATTGACAAGAAACACCAATATGAAAAGCAATATAGACATGGCTTAATACACAAATTTATTCTTAAACACTATTCATCAGTTCTCACCAAAGTAATAAAGAAAGCCAAACAACTATACTACTCCAGTAGATTCACAGACACTAGAGAAGATATAAAAAAGACCTGGAAAACACTCTCTCAGATTCTAGGGACCCACAAACTGAAAAAAACCAAGAATATTGTCCTAACTAAACCTAATGAAACACCACTACATCCCACTGACACAGCTAACAAGATAAACGACTTCTTCTCAACCATAGGATCTAATCTCGCCAATAAAATCCCACATACCAATGCCCATGCCGGGGACTACCTAGATGGGAATTTCCCAAATTCCTTCTATCTTGCACCAACTGAGCCCACGGAAGTCACCGAGATTATAAAGTCACTTAAAAATAACTCAGGGAATCTGTCTCATGTCCCACCATTACTGTCACAAGCGAGCAACCCATGTCCTTTCGCATGCTATTTCATTACTTTTTAACAAGTCACTAGAAACTAGCACCTTCCCGAAACTACTCAAGATGGCAAGGGTTACACCAATACATAAAGGTGGTGACCCTACAGACTTAAACAACTATACGCCAATATCAAACTTACCATTGCTATCCAAAATCTTTGAGAAACTCGTGCACAGGAGACTGTATTCATTTATAACGGCACAAAACATACTCAACCCCTGCCAATTTGGATTCAGGAAAAATAAAAGCACTAATGATGCAATCATAAAAATGCTAGATCTGCTTTACACAGCATTGGAAAATAAGGAATATCCACTAGGAATTTTTATTGACCTAAGAAAAGCTTTCACAGTAGACCACGACATCCTATTCCACAAACTTGACCATTACGGTATAAGAGGCCATGCGCTTGCTTATTTCAAATCTTACCTTACTAATAGGTATCAGTATGTCACCATTAAAGACACAGCATCAACAACACGGCCACTTGATACTGGAGTTCCGCAGGGAAGTGTCCTTGGTCCCCTGCTCTTCCTCATATACATCAATGATCTTCCAAACGTATCCCAACACCTGAAACCCATTCTCTTTGCTGACGACATGACTTATGTCATCTCTCACCCTAATCTTGCCACCCTCAACACCATTGTTAATGAGGAGCTGATCAAAATATCGACTTGGATGACAGCCAATAAACTTACGCTTAACACTGACAAAACCTACTATATTATGTTTGGTAGCAGAGCAGGAGATGCACAAATTAACATTAAGATCGACAACACTCTAATTACCAGACATAATGAGGGCAAATTCCTAGGCCTATACCTTGACAACAACCTGAATTTCAGCACCCATATCCAACACATAACCAAAAAAGTATCCAAAACGGTTGGGATCCTCTCCAAGATACGATACTACGTGCCGCAAAATGCCCTTCTCACACTATACCACTCACTTATTTATCCATACCTCACCTATGCTATTTGTGCTTGGGGATCAACTGCAGCAACACACCTAAAGCCAATAATAACCCAACAAAAAGCTGCAGTAAGAATAATCACTAAATCCCACCTTGGCAACCCCCCCCCCCCCCCCACTCTTCATAGATCTAAACTTACTCCCTGTTCAGTACATCCACACTTACTACTGTGCAATCTACATCTACAGGGCCTTAAACTCCAATATCAACCTTGACCTAAAATGCTTTCTTGATAGTTGTGACAGAACCCACAGGCATAACACCAGACACAAACATCTCTACGACATTCCCCGTGTCCGACTAAACCTTTACAAAAATTCAATGTATGTCAAAGGCCCTAAAATCTGGAACACCCTACCTGAGAACTCTAGAACTGCAGACACATTCATCACCTTCAAAACTACCATTAGAAAACATCTTATCTCCCTGATACACCCCGTCAACTAACTACACGAATACCACCTGGTGGTTCACACTTACACTCACTCACCCATTTGACCATAAACAGAAATATTAATCTCAATCTTAAAATAATGAATCCTGTGATACTCCAATACTGAAACTATGTACTGTGCCAAAACAAAAGCATTCACATTGCTAAACTCACAAACTAGTATTTAGTCACTTAGCCATAATACCAACTTACCTCATAATTTGTAATATTTTAAAATTAAGAATTAAACTAAGTCTGCCCGAAATGCCTAGCCATGCTAGGTGTTCTAGTGGTACACTCTGTAATCATTATTTTACTACATGTAAACCACACAATAACCAAATTCTGTAAACTCAGCATTGTAATCCTTATAGAGAATAAACTTTGAATTTGAATCACTCCTCTTTCCTCCTGCCCCCACCCTCCTATAACCACAAACTTCTGCCACATTGCTCCCCTAATAAAACCATAAATGCTATAAAAACTTCCCTACCTTTATCAAAATACTGCTCACATATATGATTCAGTAAGAGTCTCAAAACTCCAGACCGTCGCATTAGCCACTGGAGCAGCTAGCCACAATAAGATTCGTCCAACTAGGTATATTTCTACACCATAGGAAGGTTAGCACAGGCACCACTGTGACCACAAATGCAAGTTTTTACAGACGAATCTCCAGCTAGAGTTCGTCACGGCCACGCTAGCTGGAGATTCGTCTGTAAAAACTTGCATTTGTGGTCATAGTGGTGCCTGTGCTAACCTTCCTATGGTGTAGAAATATACCTAGTTGGACGAATCTTATTGTGGCTAGCTGGTCTAGTGGCTAACGCGACGGTCTGGAGTTTTGAGACTCTCTGACCGCGGGTTCAATCCCGGCCGGGTCTAATACTGCATTTTTAAAACTATTCCAACCCTCTTCAACCCCCCCCCCCCCCACTACTCATCTTTGCACTAGCCCACCTTTCTGCCAATAGTCGCTTATATCTCACCCGAACTTCCTCCTCCCTTAGTTTATACACTTTCACCTCCCTCTTACTTGTTGTTGCCACCTTCCTCTTTTCCCATCTACCTCTTACTCTAACTGTAGCTACAACTAAATAATGATCCGATATATCAGTTGCCCCTCTATAAACATGTACATCCTGGAGCCTACCCATCAACCTTTTATCCACCAATACATAATCTAACAAACTACTTTCATTACGTGCTACATCATACCTTGTATATTTATTTATCCTCTTTTTCATAAAATATGTATTACTTATTACCAAATCTCTTTCTACACATAGCTCAATTAAAGGCTCCCCATTTACATTTACCCCTGGCACCCCAAATTTACCTACTACTCCCTCCATAACATTTTTACCCACTTTAGCATTGAAATCCCCAACCACCATTACTCTCACACTTGGTTCAAAACTCCCCACGCATTCACTCAACATTTCCCAAAATCTCTCTCTCTCCTCTACACTTCTCTCTTCTCCAGGTGCATACACGCTTACTATAACCCACTTTTCACATCCAACCTTTATTTTACTCCACATAATCCTTGAATTAATACATTTATAGTCCCTCTTTTTCTGCCATAGCTTATCCTTCAACATTATTGCTACTCCTTCTTTAGCTCTAACTCTATTTGAAACCCCTGACCTAATCCCATTTATTCCTCTCCACTGAAACTCTCCCACCCCCTTCAGCTTTGTTTCACTTAAAGCCAGGACATCCAGCTTCTTCTCATTCATAACATCCACAATCATCTCTTTCTTATCATTTGCACAACATCCACGCACATTCAGACTTCCCACTTTGACAATTTTCTTCTTCTTATTCTTTTTAGTAATCTTTACAGGAAAACACCGGCCGATTCCCACCAAGGCAGGGTGGCCCGAAAAAGAAAAACTTTCACCATCATTCACTCCATCACTGTCTTGCCAGAAGGGTGCTTTACACTACAGTTTTTAAACTGCAACATTAACACCCCTCCTTCAGAGTGCAGGCACTGTACTTCCCATCTCCAGGACTCAAGTCCGGCCTGCCGGTTTCCCTGAATCCCTTCATAAATGTTACTTTGCTCACACTCCAACAGCACGTCAAGTATTAAAAACCATTTGTCTCCATTCACTCCTATCAAACACGCTCACGCATGCCTGCTGGAAGTCCAAGCCCCTCGCACACAAAACCTCCTTTACCCCCTCCCTCCAACCCTTCCTAGGCCGACCCCTACCCCGCCTTCCTTCCACTACAGACTGATACACTCTTGAAGTCATTCTGTTTCGCTCCATTCTCTCTACATGTCCGAACCACCTCGACAACCCTTCCTCAGCCCTCTGGACAACAGTTTTGGTAATCCCGCACCTCCTCCTAACTTCCAAACTACGAATTCTCTGCATTATATTCACACCACACATTGCCCTCAGACATGACATCTCCACTGCCTCCAGCCTTCTCCTCGCTGCAACATTCATCACCCACGCTTCACACCCATATAAGAGCGTTGGTAAAACTATACTCTCATACATTCCCCTCTTTGCCTCCAAGGACAAAGTTCTTTGTCTCCACAGACTCCTAAGTGCACCACTCACTCTTTTTCCCTCATCAATTCTATGATTCACCTCATCTTTCATAGACCCATCCGCTGACACGTCCACTCCCAAATATCTGAATACGTTCACCTCCTCCATACTCTCTCCCTCCAATCTGATATTCAATCTTTCATCACCTAATCTTTTTGTTATCCTCATAACCTTACTCTTTCCTGTATTCACCTTTAATTTTCTTCTTTTGCACACCCTACCAAATTCATCCACCAATCTCTGCAACTTCTCTTCAGAATCTCCCAAGAGCACAGTGTCATCAGCAAAGAGCAGCTGTGACAACTCCCACTTTGTGTGTGATTCTTTATCTTTTAACTCCACGCCTCTTGCCAAGACCCTCGCATTTACTTCTCTTACAACCCCATCTATAAATATATTAAACAACCACGGTGACATCACACATCCTTGTCTAAGGCCTACTTTTACTGGGAAAAAATTTCCCTCTTTCCTACATACTCTAACTTGAGCCTCACTATCCTCGTAAAAACTCTTCACTGCTTTCAGTAACCTACCTCCTACACCATACACTTGCAACATCTGCCACATTGCCCCCCTATCCACCCTGTCATACGCCTTTTCCAAATCCATAAATGCCACAAAGACCTCTTTAGCCTTATCTAAATACTGTTCACTTATATGTTTCACTGTAAACACCTGGTCCACACACCCCCTACCTTTCCTAAAGCCTCCTTGTTCATCTGCTATCCTATTCTCCGTCTTACTCTTAATTCTTTCAATTATAACTCTACCATACACTTTACCAGGTACACTCAACAGACTTATCCCCCTATAATTTTTGCACTCTCTTTTATCCCCTTTGCCTTTATACAAAGGAACTATGCATGCTCTCTGCCAATCCCTAGGTACCTTACCCTCTTCCATACATTTATTAAATAATTGCACCAACCACTCCAAAACTATATCCCCACCTGCTTTTAACATTTCTATCTTTATCCCATCAATCCCGGCTGCCTTACCCCCTTTCATTTTACCTACTGCCTCACGAACTTCCCCCACACTCACAACTGGCTCTTCCTCACTCCTACAAGATGTTATTCCTCCTTGCCCTATACACGAAATCACAGCTTCCCTATCTTCATCAACATTTAACAATTCCTCAAAATATTCCTTCCATCTTCCCAATACCTCTAACTCTCCATTTAATAACTCTCCTCTCCTATTTTTAACTGACAAATCCATTTGTTCTCTAGGCTTTCTTAACTTGTTAATCTCACTCCAAAACTTTTTCTTATTTTCAACAAAATTTGTTGATAACATCTCACCCACTCTCTCATTTGCTCTCTTTTTACATTGCTTCACCACTCTCTTAACTTCTCTCTTTTTCTCCATATACTCTTCCCTCCTTGCATCACTTCTACTTTGTAAAAACTTCTCATATGCTAACTTTTTCTCCCTTACTACTCTCTTTACATCATCATTCCACCAATCGCTCCTCTTCCCTCCTGCACCCACTTTCCTGTAACCACAAACTTCTGCTGAACACTCTAACACTACATTTTTAAACCTACCCCATACCTCTTCGACCCCATTGCCTATGCTCTCATTAGCCCATCTATCCTCCAATAGCTGTTTATATCTTACCCTAACTGCCTCCTCTTTTAGTTTATAAACCTTCACCTCTCTCTTCCCTGATGCTTCTATTCTCCTTGTATCCCATCTACCTTTTACTCTCAGTGTAGCTACAACTAGAAAGTGATCTGATATATCTGTGGCCCCTCTATAAACATGTACATCCTGAAGTCTACTCAACAGTCTTTTATCTACCAATACATAATCCAACAAACTACTGTCATTTCGCCCTACATCATATCGTGTATACTTATTTATCCTCTTTTTCTTAAAATATGTATTACCTATAACTAAACCCCTTTCTATACAAAGTTCAATCAAAGGGCTCCCATTATCATTTACACCTGGCACCCCAAACTTACCTACCACACCCTCTCTAAAAGTTTCTCCTACTTTAGCATTCAAGTCCCCTACCACAATTACTCTCTCACTTGGTTCAAAGGCTCCTATACATTCACTTAACATCTCCCAAAATCTCTCTCTCTCCTCTGCATTCCTCTCTTCTCCAGGTGCATACACGCTTATTATGACCCACTTCTCGCATCCAACCTTTACTTTAATCCACATAATTCTTGAATTTACACATTCATATTCTCTTTTCTCCTTCCATAACTGATCATTTAACATTACTGCTACCCCTTCCTTTGCTCTAACTCTCTCAGATACTCCAGATTTAATCCCATTTATTTCCCCCCACTGAAACTCTCCTACCCCCTTCAGCTTTGTTTCGCTTAGGGCCAGGACATCCAACTTCTTTTCATTCATAACATCAGCAATCATCTGTTTCTTGTCATCCGCACTACATCCACGCACATTTAAGCAACCCAGTTTTATAAAGTTTTTCTTCTTCTCTTTTTTAGTAATTGTATACAGGAGAAGGGGTTACTAGCCCATTGCTCCCGGCATTTTAGTCGCCTCATACGACACGCATGGCTTACGGAGGAAAGATTCTTTTCCACTTCCCCATGGACAATAGAAGAAATAAAAAAGAACAAGAGCTATTTAGAAAAAGGAGAAAAACCTAGATGTATGTATATATATATATGCATGTGCGTGTCTGTGAAGTGTGACCAAAGTGTAAGTAGGAGTAGCAAGATATCCCTGTTATCTTAGCGTGTTTATGAGACAGAAAAAGAAACCAGCAATCCTACCATCATGCAAAACAGTTACAGGTTTTTGTTTCACAGTCATCTGGCAGGACGGTAGTACTTCCCTGGGTGGTTGCTGTCTACCAACCTACTACCTATATATATATATATATATATATATATATATATATATATATATATAATTAAAATTAAAAAAGAGGGAAGAGAAAATATGTTTTATGAAATAAATGTGACGGTGACTATAATAACACACTATGGTCAGTCATAGTCTAACACAACAATAGTTAACGCAAAGACAAATACTGAGCCACGGGGAACATGAAAGTAGGTGCACGGAAGGAACAGACTCTGAAGTGTCCCTGTTTGCAGATGACGTGAAGTTGATGAGAAGAATTCGTTCGATCGAAGACCAGGCAGAACTACAAAGGGATCTGGACAGGCTGCAGACCTGGTCCAGCAATTGGCTTCTGGAGTTCAACCCCACCAAGTGCAAAATCATGAAGATTGAGGGAGGGCGAAGAAGACCGCAGACAGAGTACAGTCTAGGGGGCCAGAGACTACAAACCTTACTCAAGGAAAAAGATCTTGGGGTGAGTATAACACCAGGCACATCTCCTGAAGCGCACATCAACCAAATAACTGCTGCAGCATATGGGCGCCTAGCAAACCTCAGAACAGCATTCCGACATCTTAATAAGGAATCGTTCAGGACCCTGTACACCGTGTACGTTAGGCCCATATTGGAGTATGCGGCACCAGTTTGGAACCCACACCTAGCCAAGCATGTAAAGAAACTAGAGAAAGTGCAAAGGTTTGCAACAAGACTAGTTCTAGAGCTAAGAGGAATGTCCTACGAGGAGAGGTTAAGGGAAATCAACCTGAGGACACTGGAGGACAGGAGAGATAGGGGAGACATGATAACGACATACAAAATACTGAGAGGAATTGACAAGGTGGACAAAGACAGGATATTCCAGAGATGGGACACAGCAACAAGGGGACACAGTTAGAAGTTGAAGACATAGATGAATCACAGGGATGTTAGGAAGTATTTCTTCAGCCACAGAGTAGTCAGTAAGTGGAATAGTTTGGGAAGCGATGTAGTGGAGGCAGGATCCATACATAGCTTTAAGCAGAGGTATGATAAAGCTCATGGTTCAGGGAGAGTGACCTAGTAGCGACCAGTGAAGAGGCGGGGCCAGGAGCTTGGACTCGACCCCTGCAACCTCAACAAGGTGAGTACATTTAGGAAGAACCTAACACTTAGCTCACTCGTCATATTCTGCGGGCCCAGAGGTTAGATCAAGCACAAGAGTAATAGAGTCGTTAGCAGCCACCTAACACTGGGCCAGGGTACAGGTGTCCTGAAGGGTGCGCCCACCATGAACCAAGTGCTGCTGCCAGTATTTCAAGCCCGTCTTGTTTACCAGGTAATCCTTCAAATCCTCAACGGTGGTCTTCTGGAGGTTCACCTTCACCTCGAACTGATTGCCAAGAAGAGTTTTTATCTTTATCTTTTCCATCTTTGTTAACTGAGACTTATAATATTTAGAAGATAACAACTCGAGAGAATTATGCTAACGACGTTTCTTTAATATTATACTGAATATAATATAGTACAGCTAGAATCAACTTACGTCTGCCAGCATTAATAATTAAAAATCATAAAAAGTGAATATTAGTTTATAATCATAAAAAAATAGTGAAAACTATTAATACAGTGAGTCAGTGATAAGTGGGTGTATAAGGTAGGTACCTGGTGTATACTTGGAATATACCTCGAGTATACCTGGAGAGGATTTGGGGGGTCAACGCCCCCGAGGCCCTGTCTGAGACCAGGCCTTGTGGTGGATCAGGGTCTGATCAACCAGGCTGTTACTGCTGGCCGCAAGTAAACCGATGTACGAACCATAGCCTGGCAGATCAGGTACTGACTTTAGGTGCCCGTCAAGCGCCTTCTTGAAGACAGTAAGAGGTCTATTGCTAATCCCCCTTATGTATGCTAGGAGGCAGTTGAACAGTCTTGGGCTTCTGACACTTACTGTGTTGTCTCTTGGTATACTCGTGACCCCCTGCTTCTCACTGGGAAAATGTTGCATCTCCTGCCGAGTCTTTTTCTTTCGGAGGGAGTGATTTTCGTGTACAAGATTGGTACTAATCCCTCTAGGATTTTCCAAGTGTATATTATCAAGTATCTTTCTCCTCTGCGTTCCCGGGAATACAAATAAAGGGACTTCAACTGTTCCCCAAAATTTAGGTCCTTTATTGTACTTATGTGTGCCATTAAAATTTTCTGTACATTCTTCAGGTCAGCAATGACTTCAATACGGAGAACGTGAGGAAATTACAACTATATTGGAGAATAAAACAAATTCCAACCACTTAATAGAGCGAAAAACCAATGTAAAGGACCTGGGAGTGGTAATGTCAGAGGTTCTCACCTTCAAAGACCACAATAATGTATTTACCACATCTGCTAGAAAACTGATAGAATGGATAATGAGAACCTTCAAAACTAGAAATGCCAAGCCCATGACGACACTACTCAGATCGCTCGTTCTATCTAGGCTGGAATGTTGCTGCACACTAGCAGCAGCGTCTGTCAGTGCAAGTGAAATTGCTGTACAGAGAACCTTCGCGGCACACACAAGTACGATAAAGAAACTTAATTACTGGGAAAACTTGAAGTTCCTCGACTTGTATTCCCTGGAATGCAGGTGAGAAAGATACATGATTATATATATTTTCAAAATCCTAGAGGAATTAGTACTAAATTTGCACACGAAAATCACTCCTTACGAAATCAAAAGACTTGGCAGGCGGTGGAACATCCCCCTAGTGAAAACCATGAGCACCACTAGCACGATATGAGACAACACTTAAAGTGTCAGAAGCCCAAGACTGTTCAACTGCCTCCCAGCATACATTAGACCTCTGGAGGGGTCGTTGACTCCCGAAACCCTCTCCAGGTATACTCCAGGTATGCAATGAGGAATATAAATACATACACTACACTGACTATATACCCAGATATATAAACCTCAGAGTATGTACACAGAGATATACACCTCACTGAGTATGTACAAGATATACTTCTGAGTATATACAGATAGATATGCACCTCACAGAGTATATACACAGGGATATATACAATATAATTAGGCATATACACCGGGATATATACTCTATACTTAGGTATATATATATATATATATATATATATATATATATATATATATATATATATATATATATATATATATATATATATATATATATATTTAGATACATACTACTAAGGTATATAAACAGATAAACACTACACTGACTATATACACAAAGACATACACCTCACTGAGTATATACACAGAGATATACACCTCACTGAGTATATACACAGATATACACCTCACTGAGTATATACACAGATATACACCTCACTGAGTATATACACAAAGACATACATCTGTTACGCCCTTTGGTCACCTTTTGTAAAGGGTCTGTTGTAAACTGCTATTTGAGTTGCTCAACCCCTTCTCTGGCAGGTACACAACTTCTCTTACTAGAGGAAACGTCTACTGGAGAAACTGGCTTTTAGCCACTCTACATTTCTTCAGAAGTTACCAGTGTCTTGGAAAACCATTACTAGGGTATAGCACGGATTGAGAAGGTGTAAGAACTCTTGACGAAATTAGAAAAGAGTTTAAAGAGTCTAAGTGCTATGTTTTTATAGACTATATTATAAAAAAGAGTTCAAGGAGGAATGGTTCACTTGGAAGAACTCTGTTATTTGCATCAGTGTGTCGTTTAGGCTTGTAAATGCCTGTCCCGGTACTTTTATATGTATATGTCGTGCCGAATAGGCAGAACTTGCGATCTTGGCTTAAATAGCAACGCTCATCTTGCTATATAGGACAAGTGAAAATTTGTGTATGCAATAATTTCGCCAAAATCATTCTGAACCTAACGAAAAAAATATATTTCACTGTGTTTGTTTAATCCTAAATTATTGTAAGGAAATCTAAAATATATTTAGTTGGGTAAGGTTAAAATAAATTGTTCTTGTTATAATAAAGTTAGGTAAGTTTTCTAAGATTCTTTTGGTGCAAAATTAAAAATTATTACATTAACAATAATGAAAAAATATATCTTTAAAGGTATAAGAAATTTTTTTAGAAAGGACTTAATTTTAAATGAGTTTTTGCTAATTGACCAGTTTTACATATTCGGCACCACACACACACATATATATATATATATATATATATATATATATATATATATATATATATATATATATATATATATATATATATATATATATATCGTTTGACTCCTCTTGAAGGAGTCTAGAAACTCTCTAGAGCAAGTTGCAATTATTTAATGTATTATAAGTGTGATAATAAGGGTACTGATATAAGTTTTATTCATAGTTATTGCAATATGAGAAATTCTCTTTTAAAGATTGGATTATTTAATTTACTACAGAAAGTTTAAGTGATTATTAACACTGTTAATAAAACAAGCAGACACCTAATACTGTAGATTCATTTTCTTTAACAAGTGAACCCTGTGTATGGTGACCCTTATGTGATACTCTTGTTTTTTTTATCAGTTTGTTACCAGAAGCACTAAAATAAAGTGATCTACGGGCTATAGAAATACTCATTACGAGGTCCACTCTTGCTGGTTCATCCTCCCCTCTCTCTCTGGTAGTGTCCCTAACATGTTGATGCATGAGATTTTTCCAGTACTACAGCCATCATCTTCGCTCTCCATGTTTCGGGATGCCGTGTGGCTCCAGGTTTTCCCAATCTCCCTGTGGTTAAAATCGCCCATAATCAGTAACTTTGTTCTACTCGAGTGAGCTCTTCTGGCCACCTCAGCTAGTGTGTCCACCATTGCTCTGTTGCTCTTTTCATACTCTTCTTTTGGTCCCTTACAGTTCTGTGGCGGGTTGTTCATCACTGCGTGCGTGCTTGGGTGTGTGTTTTGTGTGAGTGTGTTTGCAACACGGCCACTTGATACTGGAGTTCCGCAGGGAAGTGTCCTTGGTCCCCTGCTCTTCCTCATATACATCAATGATCTTCCAAATGTATCCCAACACCTGAAACCCATTCTCTTTGCTGACGACACGACTTATGTCATCTCTCACCCTAATCTTGCCACCCTCAACACCATTGTTAACGAGGAGCTGATCAAAATATCGACTTCGATGACAGCCAATAAACTTACGCTTAACACTGACAAAACCTACTATATTATGTTTGGTAGCAGAGCAGGAGATGCACAAATTAACATTAAGATCGACAACACTCTAATTACCAGACATAATGAGGGCAAATTCCTAGGCCTATACCTTGACAACAACCTGAATTTCAGCACCCATATCCAACACATAACCAAAAAAGTATCCAAAACAGTTTGGATCCTCTCCAAGATACGATACTACGTGCCGCAAAATGCCCTTCTCACACTATACCACTCACTTATTTATCCATACCTCACCTATGCTATTTGTGCTTGGGGATCAACACACCTAAAGCCAATAATAACCCAACAAAAAGCTGCAGTAAGAATAATCACTAAATCCCATCCCTGGCAACACACCCCCCCCACTCTTCATAGATCTAAACTTACTCCCTGTTCAGTACATCCACACTTACTACTGTGCAATCTACATCTACAGGACCTTAAACTCCAATATCAACCTTGACCTAAAACGCTTTCTTGATAGTTGTGACAGAACCCACAGGCATAACACCAGACACAAACATCTCTACGACATTCCCCATGTCCGACTAAACCTTTACAAAAATTCAATGTATGTCAAAGGCCCTAAAATCTGGAACACCCTACCTGAGAACTCTAGAACTGCAGACATGTTCATCACCTTCAAAACTACCATTAGAAAACATCTTATCTCCCTGATAAACCCCATCAACTATCTACACGAATACCACATGGTGGTTCACACTTACACTCACTCACCCATTTGACCATAAACAGAAATATTAATCTCAATCTTAAAATAATAAATCCTATGATACTCCAATACTGAAACTATGTACTGTGCCAAAACAAAAGCATTCACATTGCTAAACTCACAAACTAGTATTTAGTCACTTAGCCATAATACCAACTTACCTCATAATTTGTAATATTTTAAAATAAAGAATTAAACTAAGTCTGCCCGAAATGCCTAGCCATGCTAGGAGTTCTAGTGGTACACTCTGTAATCATTATTTAACTACATGTAAACCACACAACAACCAAATTCTGTAAATTCAACATTGTAATCTTTATAGAGAATAAACTTTGAATTTGAATTTGCTACCACTTAATTGTGGTAGCAGGGGTCGAGAATCAGCTCCTGGCCCTGTCTCTTCACTGATTGCTACTAGATCCTCTCTCCCCCTGCTCCATGAGCTTTATCATACCTCGTCTTAAAGCTGTGCATGGTTCCTGCCTCCACTGCATAACTTACTAGACTGTTCCACTTCCTGACTACTCTATGACTGAAGAAATACTTCCTAACATCCCTTTGACTCATCTGAGTCTTCAACTTTCAATTGTGAGCCCCTTGTTTCTGTGTCCCCTCTCTGGAATATCCTGTCTCTCTTCTCCTTGTCTATTCCATGCAATATTTTGTATGTCGTTATCATGTCTCCCCTAACCCTCCTGTCCTCCAGTGTCGTCAGGCCGATTTCCCTTAACCTTTCGTCGTAGGACATTCCCCTTAGCTATGGAACTAACCTTTTCGCAAATCTTTGCACTTTCTCTAATTTCTTGACGTGCTTGACCAGGTGTGGGTTCCAAACTGGTGCTGCATACTCCAGTATGGGCCTGACGTACACGGTGTACAGTGTCTTGAACGATTCCTTACTAAGACATTGGAACACTATTCTCATGTTTGCCAGGAGCCCATATGCTGCAGCAGTTATCGGGTTGATGTGTGCCTCCGGAGATGTGCTCAGTGTTATGGTCACCCCAAGATCTTTCTCCTTGAGCGAGGTTTGCAGTCTTTGGCCACCTAGCCTGTACCCAGTCTGCGGTCTTCCTTGTCCTTCCCCGATCTTCATGATTTTGCATTTGGCGGGGTTAAATTCAAGAACCTAGTTCCTGGACCACGTGTCCAGCCTGTCCAGGTGTCTTTGAAGTCCTGCATGTGTGTGTGTGTGTGTACTCACCTAGTTGTATTCACCTAGTTGTGGTTGCAGGGGTCGATTCATAGCTCCTGGCCCTGCCTCTTCACTGGCCGCTAATGGGTCACTCCCCACACCATGAGCTTTATCATACCTCTGCTTAAAGCTATGAATGAATTCTGCCTCCACTACATCGCTTCCCAAACTATTCCAGTTATTTGGATGATGTGCACCTCAGGAGATGTAGGTTCGTGATACAGGATTTCCCGTCCCTGAAACCGTGCTGGCTATTGTTGATAAGTTCATTTCTTTCTAGGTGCTCCACCACTCTTTTCCTGATAATCTTTTCCATGGCCTTGCATACTATACATGTCAGTGACAATGGTTTGCAGTTTAATGCTTTGTGTCTGTCTCCATTTTTAAAAACTGGGACTACATTTGCTGTCTTCCCTACTTCACGTAGTCACCCTGTTTCGATTGATGTGTTGAAGATTGTTGTTAGTGGTGAAGATTGTTGTTAGTGGTACACATAGTGCCTCTGCTCCCTCAGGACCCATGGAGAGATGTTGTCCAGCCCCATCGCCTTTGAAGTATGTAGCTCACTTAGCAGCCTCTTCATTTCTTCCTCGGTTGTATGTATTGTGTCCAACACTTGATAGTGTACCCCACCTCTCCGCCTTTGAATCTTATGTTGAGCTCCTCACATACTTTGCAGTCATTTTTTGTGACCTCCCCTCCTTCCTCAGCCTGATTACCTGGTCCTTGACTGTTGTTTTCCACATGATGTGACTGTACAACAGCTTCGTGTCAGATTTGGATTTCGCTGCTATGTCATTCTCGTATTGTCCTTAGAGCATCCTTCTTACCTGTGCACATTCATTTCTGCTCTACGACTGCTCTCCTTAGCCTTCTATACTTCTTCCATTCCCTAACACACTTGGTTTTGGCCTCCCTGCACCTTTAGGTGAACCACGGGCTCATCCTGGTTTTTTTGTTATTCTTGTTACCTTTGGATACAAACCTCTTTTCAGCTTCCTTGCGTATTGTTGTCATATATTCCATCATCTCGTTTACTGAAATTCCTGCCAGTTCTCTGTCCCATTGGACCCCATGCAGGAAGTTCCTCATGCCTGCGTAGTCACCTTTCTTGCAGTTTGGCTTCATTCGTCCTGCCCTTCCTGCTCTCCCCCTCCACTTGTAACTCTTTGTATTCAGAACCACATGATCGCTGTCAGCAAGGGGTATTTCGTATGTGATGTCCTCAATATCTGCATTACTCAAGATGAATACTAGGTTCAGTCTTGCTGATTCATCCTGTTTAATATAAAAAAAAATAAAAAAAAGATTCATCCTGTCCTCTCTGATAGTGTCCCTTATGTGTTGGTACATGAGGTTTTCCAGTACTAACTACATCATCTTAGCTCTCCACATTTCTTGCCCCCATGTTGCTACAAGTTCTTCCAATCGATTTCCTTGTGGTTGATGTCACCCTGCTCACATGAGCCCTTCTTGGCACATCGGCCAGTATGTCAACCATTGCTCCATTACTCTCATCATACTCTTGCCTTGGCCTCCTGCTGTTTTGTGGTAGATTATACATCACCGCAATTACCACCTTGGGACCTCAAGACTGAAGCATTCCTATTATGTACTCCCGTGCCACTCCTCTGTCTCCTCTCTCCAGCTCATCAAAATCCCATTGGTGTTTGATCAGCAGTGCCACTCATCTGCCCTCTGCATTCACTCTTTCATCAGGATCTGATATCCCATTGGAAAGATGGCATCTGTTATCATCCCTGTGAGCTTGGTTTCTTTGAGGGCTATGATGTCTGATGATGCCTCTTTAACTCTTTCGTGCCACTCCTCCCACTTATTTGTTATTTCATTAATGTTGGTGTACCTTACCTTCAGTTTCCTCTCCAAAACTGTGTTTTAGGGGTCTGTGAGGGTGGGGCAACCTGGCAGTGTGCTGCCGGATTCTATAGCATAGTGTGGGGTGGGGGCTGTAAGTGTGGATTGTAGACTGTGTTTGGACTTCGTGTTTGGCTGTGGGGTTCTAGGAATGGTTCTGTGTGTGCTTGCTCTGGTTTCTCTGCCCTGCTCTGGTTGTCCTCTGCTGATTCTGTCCTTGTCTCTCTTCCTAGCTCCTTTAACTTTTATGTCCTCTCCCTCAGCTGCTGTCATTCTGTTTTTGTTCTGTCTCAGTCTAGGAACACCCTCTTGAATGCTGACGATTCCTTCAGCCGTGGCTTCTCTTGCAGGATCCCGTTTTGCACTGTTTGTCTTGAAAATCAGCTTGACTGGCCATTCTCTCCCCTTCAAGTACCCCTCTATTCTCTGAAAATTTATTATTTCAGACATGTCCTCTTCACCTATTTCTTTGATGATGTTTTCAATCTCCTGCCTTTCCTCCTGCCATCTTTCATTGTGTGTCCTTCCCTCACTCTCCTGATGCCTGTGAATAAATGATGACTTCTCCCACTCCTCCTCCAATTGTCTTTCCCTCTGTGTCTCTGGTTCCCATTTGTACATGGCCAATTTCTCCCTTATTTTTTAAATGTAGCTCTTGGTGGCGTGGTCGTTCGTCTGCATATGACCTATCCCCCTCTCCACCTTCACCCCCTTTCCCCACCATCACCTCAGCTCCCAGCTGCTCTCCCCTTCATTCCTAAGCCCTGCTTGGTGTGCTGATAGGGCCTTAGTGTATGTCTCCTTCCCATTAGGCTCTTCGTTCAATAGGGTTGTACCAGCTTCAGATGCTGTGTCTCCTCTGGTCAATGCCTCTGTAACTCACTTTAGCCTATATACTTCATATTCTAGGGCCCTTATCATGGCTACTGCAGCTTCGAATTGTTCCTCCCATTTCTTGTTTTTCTCCTCCAACCTCTTTTCCAATTTCACAGGGAGCTCTGCCTCCATCCTTTACTCCATTTTCGCAGAAAGCTCACCTAGTTTGCTCTCCCATTCTTGTTCCATCCTTTTGCAATGCTCTTTCATACATTCATCCTTACCAGAAACATTCTCCTCTGAACCCCTGAGCCTTCGAATTCCCCTCTAAGTCACCATTTTTTTTCTAATGGGTTATGTGCTGTAGTTGTGTGTGGGGGGGAGTGGAAGGCTGTAAGGGGGAGAGAGATGGGGAGAGGGAGAGGGAGAGTGATGGAGGAGTGGAGAAAAAATGAGAAGGGGACTAGAGAAAAAAAGGGTGAAAGGGAGGAAGGAAACGAGAGGGGGAATGGGAGGACAGGGGGAGAGAGAGGGGAAAAGGGAGAGGGGAAATAATGAGAGAGAGAGAGAGAGAGAGGAAAAGGAAGAGGGGAGAGCGAGAGAGAGAGAGAGGAAAAGGAAGAGGGGAGAGCGAGCGAGAGAGAGAGAGAGAGAGAGAGAGAGAGAGAGAGAGAGAGAGAGAGAGAGAGAGAGAGAGAGAGAGAGAGAGAGAGAGAGAGAGAGAGAGAGAGAGAGAGAGAGAGAGAAGGAGAAGGGAGAAGGAGAGGGGAAAGAGAGAGATGGAGAGAGAGAGAAAAAAAACTAGCAGCAGGTAGGGTCGGCTCCAAAACCTGGTGGTCCGTGGTCAAGGACAGACAGGGTTATCTGCCTGATGAACTCTTGCAAAGGCAAGAAGACTGGCGGTTATATAGGCTGAAGGTTGAGACACTTATGCAACATGTAGGAATCTTTATTCAGGAAACGTTTCGCCACACAGTGGCTTCATCAGTCCAATACAGAGTAGAAAGGCGTAAGGAAAGGAGGAGTTTGAGGTAATCAATCCCTCAGCCTGGAGTCGATGTGTTCAGTCCATCAGTCTTGTAGAATGTACAGTATAGGGCCGTAGACGTGGCCACGTCTACGGCCCTCCCGCCTGCTCCTTCCCTGGTTCCACCTCTGCTCTTCTCTTCAATTATTCTATTCTCATTACCTGTTTGAGTCCTTATTTACCAAACTTATCACTTGTTATATGCAATATTGCGGATAACGATAAGAGTAACAATCCTTCGGTATACAACACGACCTACTGCATAGAAACACCTTTAGGGGGAAAGAAACGCTCGCACCTGAACTTCTTTATTTTTCGTTCGATTTCTTTCTTTCTTTTTTGTACGTAAAGAAGCACCTTTCAATAGTAATGTGACCCAGTTTCAATAAGATAGCTCAAAAAACAACTGAGAAAAAAATTATTTACTAATAATCATACATATTGAACTGGATTTTCGTAATGGGACTTGGAGAAGCTGTTTTGGCATTATCTACGCATAAAACGATGCTAAACTGTATTTATCATGATTATCGAAACTATAATTTATCCTTTCTTCTTTCTTAAAAAAAATAAAGTTTGTATGGTTTTGACATTCAGCACAAAAATCAAAAACAAATTTTGATATCTCAGTTGACTACTTACCAGCTTGTAAAACAATCTTTCCTTTATGTTCTCTGTGAATTTCATTGCATTCCTGCTATTATTAACGAAAATACAGTCATATGTATGTGAATAACCTACTTCCGAGATAATCCGCGAAACAGCCGGACCACCGATGTTTTTTTTCCGAGAAAATAGCATTTTTCTCAGCATTACGAGTGTATATCATAGTTACCCATGTTCGTTTTCTTTAATATAAGGACCCTGGAGATAAAAGAAGGAGAATGGAAGCCATCACTGACTATGGAAATATTATATTCCAGAGGTTTAGTTTAATATGTTTATTATGCACCCCATACCCATCCTGTGGGCGGTAGTTCCAGAGAGAGCGCTGGAAGTGTATCCCATATATTATTCATTCTGGAGTATTTACCATATTTCTTTGTTATTTATATTGTTTATTATGTCATATTAGATCAATTGTGATAGATAAATAAGCCGTAGAAGCTATAATAGCGTTATATTGAAGCATATTCCCCGGCCACCCCGAGACTGGTACCAGAATGGAAAGGAGTTAGAAGTTAATAGGTGAAGCCGGACTGTGAAGTGAGGCGGGAAGGGGAGTGTGTAATAAGGGGTTAACTGTAAGGGGTTTGTGAAGTTAAGGGAAAAGTGAGTTGCCATCCTACCAGAAAAGTAAATATCACTATCGCCTCAAGGTATGGCAACACCGCATACCCAAACAAAATCAGTGGCACACAGCTCTTATTGTAGCGCTCTTAAGTGGTGATATCCAAATTAATCCAGGACCTCAAACTATTGTGCAGAGGCAAAACAGACAGCTAAATGACGGTGATACTGAGGGTCTAGTAGCTAGGAATGATAACCTTAACTCCATATGTGAGACAATACAGCCATTCTTATTATTTCAAACACCACCAAACAGGTACATACACTGTACTAAAGTACGCATGAAAAACAGAAAAGGCACCTTATGTAAAATGTGTAAGGGGTGGGTGCATGATGGATGTATGTACAATTATAGCAACGGTGCCAGAATTCATTTTGTGTGTAACAAATGCACTTTGGCACAGTTACCCTTTAGCAATGATGACATTGATTTACCTAATTTTAATACAAATGACCCATTGCCATATATTGATGATTATAATTGTTTTATGAAAACAGGCCTTCACTTTATTCATGTCAACGCAAGATCACTTCTTCCTAAATTGGCAGAGATTAGGATTCTAGCTAACAAAATTAGGGCGGCAGTTATAACCATCTCTGAATCCTGGTTGGATGATACGGTGACTGACGACGAGGTCAAAATAGAAGGTTACAATATAAAACGCTTAGATAGGAACAGAAAGGGTGGTGGAGTATGTGCCTACATTAGAAATGACTTAGCTTACAACCCAAGACCTGATTTAAATAACAATAAACTGGAGATTCTATGGTTTGAAGTGCTGCTTCCCAAGACCAAACCCATCTTAGTAGGAACTAGTTACCGCCCTCCCACCCAGGACCAGTTCTTAGAAGACTTTTCCAGAGTATTGTCCGGACTTGAAAACAATTGCGAGACAATAATACTGGGCGACTTCAATATCTGTTTTCAGCAGCAAAATAACGGGCTATGCAAAAGGTATAAGCAAATTCTAGGTTTAAATAGTTACACTCAACTAATTAATACACCAACCCGGATCACACAGTTCTCAGCCACCCTAATTGACCACATACTTTGTAACCGCTCTGAGAACATTAGTCAGTCAGGCGTCATTACCACAGGTCTTAGTGATCATTTCATCATTTACTGCACCAGGAAAATCACTAGGGATAGGATAGGCCTACACAGGACAATAAAAATGAGGTCAACTAGAAACTACAGTAAAGAAACACTGGTAAATAGGCTACACAATTGTGACTGGACAGAGATAACAAGTTGCACGGACGTAAACGATGCCTGGGAAAAATTCAAAACAATGTTCACTACCATCCTTGATAATATTGCACCAGTTAAAGAGGTTAGGATTAAACGAAGAACTGAACCCTGGATGACTACTGAGATATTAGATAATATGAAATTCAGAGACCAGCTGCTAAAAAGATTTAAAGCAAACAGACAGGATATTGCAGCACTAAATGAATTCCAAAGGGTGAGGAACAGAGTACAGAGACTTATAAAAGGAGCAAAGGCAAAGCACTATTGCTCAAAAATTGAAGAGTATAAGCATAACCCCAGAAAGCTCTGGCAACAACTAAAACAGTTGGGGTATAGCCATAAGCCAGTAGATAGGTCTAACATAGTACTCACTATCGATAATGAGGTATGCCACGAAACATCTAAGGTGGCAAATTGCTTTAATTCCTACTACACATCTGTTGCATCAACACTAGTAAGTAAACTACCAGCTGCATCAAATACCTTTAACACAGACTCTGATAAGTTTCAAACATACTATACCAATAAAGGGGTAACCCCAAACAGTTGTCAACTAGTAAGTGTATCTCATGACTTTATTCAAAAAGAACTAAGCAGGTTAAACCCAACTAAGAGCACAGGCCCTGATAACATCCCGTCTAAGTTCCTAAAAGATGGTGCTTCTGAACTGTCAATCCCTATTGCTCACATAATAAATCTATCAATCACCACTAATACCGTACCGGAGGGGTTCAAGGAGGCCAGAGTTACTCCTATCTTCAAGAAAAATAGTAGGTCTGATGTCAGCAACTATAGGCCTGTTAGTATACTCAGTATAATATCCAAAATTCTAGAGAGGGCGGTGTACTCTCAAGTAGTTAAGTACCTTAATGACAACAACATTCTCCATAGCTATCAATCGGGCTTTAGAAGATCTTACTCAACCGACACCTCCCTAATTAATCTGATGGATTACCTGAGAACTGAAATGTCAAAGGGGAACCTCATAGGTATGGTAACCTTAGACCTGCAAAAGGCCTTCGATACTGTCAACCACAATATATTATGTAAGAAACTTCAAGCTATCGGTATAGGTTCTGTAGACTGGTTTAAGTCCTACCTTAGCAACAGGAGACAAATAGTCAAAATCAACAAAACAGAATCAGAACCCCTGCCGATAACATGTGGAGTTCCCCAAGGTAGTATTCTGGGTCCCTTATTATTCTTATGTTATGTCAATGATATGCCTATCAGTGTCAAGTGCAAACTCCTACTGTATGCAGATGACAGTGCTCTGTTAGTGTCAGGTAAAGACCCACAAGATATTGCTAATGTTTTAACACTGGAACTGGAGTCCTGCAGCAAATGGTTAGTAGACAACAAACTATCATTACACCTAGGGAAAACTGAAGCCATTCTCTTTGGCACGAAACATAAACTGAGAAGGGTAAATAATTTTAATGTTCAGTGTAATGGGGAGCCCATCACTTTGGTTTCATCAGTAAAATATCTGGGAATCCCCTTTGACCCATGCATGTCAGGAGAATTGATAGGGAACAGTGTAGTAAAGAAAGCGAATGCCAGACTGAAGTTCCTGTATAGACAAGCACAGTGTCTACCTACTGAGGCTCGCAGGACCCTATGTCTAGCCCTTATACAATGCCATATGGATTACGCTTGCTCTTCATGGTACTCTGCCTTGACAAAAAAACTGAAAGATAGACTGCAAATCACCCAGAACAAAATCGTAAGATTCATCCTGGGGCTGGGACCAAGAGAACATGTAGGCCAGGATGAATTACAGCAGTTGGATATGCTGAATGTTGAAGACAGAGTAAAACAACTGAAGCTAAATCATGTTTATAAAATTGCTCACAAACAGTGTCCAGAATATCTTGCTGTCAATTTTGTCAAGGTTGGGAACCAAAGCAATCATAGTACTAGGGGGAGAGAGCACAACTTTGTAGTACCCACAGTCATTGGCCAGGCGTCAAACACCTTTTATTGTACAGCAATAAAAACATAAGAACATAAGAACGAAGGAACACTGCAGCAGGCCTACTGGCCCATGCGAGGCAGGTCCAAGTCTCCTACCGGCTTAAGCCAATGCACCCAACCTAGTCAGGTCAGGTCACATTGACTTAAGGGAGGAACACGGCAACCGACCTGGTAGCACAAGCTATCAGGTCCAACTCACACCCACCCACATCCACTCATGTATTTATCCAACCTATTTTTAAAGCTACACAACGTTCTGGCCTCTATCACTGTACTTGGGAGTTTGTTCCACTCATCCACAACTCTATTACCAAACCAGTACTTTCCTATATCCTTCCTGAATCTGAATTTTTCCAACTTAAAACCATTGCTGCGAGTCCTGTCTAGGCTAGATATTTTCAGCACACTATTTACATCCCCTTTATTTATTCCTGTCTTCCATTTATACACCTCAATCATATCCCCCCTAATTCTACGTCTTTCTAGAGAGTGCAGATTCAGGGCCCTTAGTCTATCCTCATAGGGAAGGTTTCTGATACATGGGATCAACTTTGTCATCCTCCTTTGTACATTTTCCAGAGCATTTATATCCATTCTGTAATACGGTGACCAAAACTGTGCAGCATAATCTAAATGAGGCCTAACCAAGGATGTATAGAGTTGAAGAACAACCTGAGGACTCCTATTATTTATGCTTCTTGATATGAAGCCAAGGATTCTATTAGCTTTATTGCGAACACTTATGCACTGTTGTCTTGGTTTCAGATTACTGCTAACCAGAACTCCTAAATCTTTTTCGCAATCCGTAATATTAAGATCTACATTATTTAGTTTATATGTGGCATGGTTATTGTCCTGTCCAACATTTAGAACTTTGCATTTGTCTATATTAAACTGCATCTGCCACTTCTCCGACCACTGCATCAGTCTATTCAAATCTTCCTGGAGTGCTCTAATGTCCTCGTCAGAATGAATTCGACGGCCTATTTTGGTGTCATCGGCAAACTTGCCGATGTCGCTCTTTATGCCCTCATCTATGTCGTTTATGTAGATTGTGAACAGCAGGGGGCCCAACACTGACCCCTGTGGAACACCGCTCGTGACGCTTCCCCACTCTGATTTCTCCCCATTTATGCAAACTCTCTGCTGCCTATTTGTCAACCATGCCTCTATCCAGGAAAAAATTTCTCCTCCTATTCCATGTGCCTTAATTTTCCTCAATAGTCTCTGATGTGGGACCCTGTCAAAAGCCTTACTGAAGTCCATATACACAATATCATATTCATTACCATGATCTACCTCCTCAAATACCTTAGTGAAAAAAGTTAATAAATTCGTAAGGCAGGAACGCCCCTTTGTAAAACCATGCTGAGATTCGTTGATTAATTTATGCTTTTCAAGGTGGCTACAAACTGCCTCGGCAATTATTGACTCCATAAATTTTCCCACTATGGAGGTTAGGCTTATTGGTCTATAGTTCGAAGCTAAGGACCTGTCACCTGCTTTGAAAATAGGTATCACATTTGCTATTTTCCACTTATCTGGCACCATGCCAGTTTGTAGTGATATGTTGAAAAGATTAGCCAAAGGTTTGCTAAGCTCCTCTTTACATTCCTTTAGAACCCTTGCATACAGTTCATCAGGGCCTGGGGATTTGTTAGGTTTTAATTTATCTATTTGCCTAAGGACCATGTCACTTGTGACCCTAATCGTGCACAGTTTATTATCGTCCTGTTCTACATAATTTATCATTTCTGGAATATCGCTGGTATCCTCCTGTGTAAAAACTGAGAGGAAGTATGTGTTAAAAATTCTACACATTTCCTTATCACTGTCAGTGAGCTGACCCGAGGAACTTTTGAGTGGGCCTATCTTGTCCCTGATCTTACTTCTGTATACCTGAAAGAATCCTTTTAGGTTAGTCTTCGATTCTCTTGCAACTTTAACCTCATAATCTCTTTTTGCTTTTCTAATTCCCTTTTTTATTTCCCTCTTTAACTGAATATATCGATTTTTTAATTGCCTCTCTCCTCTTTTGATTTGCCTATATATGCCTCTCTTTTGACCAATCAGATATTTTAATCTATTGTTCATCCATTTAGGATCATTTTTGTTTGATCTGATTTCCCTATTTGGAACATAATTTGACTGAGCAGCTAGAACTATGCCCTGGAAAGCATCATATCGGCAACCATCACCACCTACCTGACCCTTAGTCAGGTCATTCCAGTTCAGCCCACCTAAGTAATTTTTCAGTCCTATGAAATCAGCCAAGCGAAAGTCAGGGACGGAGACTTGATTGCCATTATTAGGGGAATTCCATGATATATTAAAACTGAGTGATTTGTGATCACTTTCCCCAAGCTCATCATTAACCTCAAGATTATTAATTAGTGTTTCCCTACTGGCAAGAACCAAGTCAAGGAGGTTATTTCCCCTAGTTGGCTCTGTCACAAACTGTTTTAAAAAACAATCCTGGATCGTATCAAGAAAGTCACCTGATTCTAAATTTCCTGTCAAATTGCTCCAGTCAATCTGTCTATAGTTGAAATCTCCCATTAGCACAACATTTTCATATGTAGATGCCTTACGAATTTCGTCCCATAGAAGTTTACTGCACTCCCTATCAAGATATGGGGCCCTGTAAATCACTCCCAAAATTAGTTTTTCTCGGCCCTCGAGAAGCTGCAACCAAACAGATTCAGTGAAATGGGCTTGCTCCCATTACCTGACATGATATTACCCAGCCTGTTGACAATGTCCCCAACACCAGCTCCAGGGAAGCACACTCTATCTCTCATCTTCTTATTCCTATTACAAAAAGCACGGTCAATGTATCTTACCTGAGAGTCACCAACCACAAGAATGCGCTTACCTCCATTAGCAGGGGCAGTAGTACCCTTACCTTCACTGGCCACTGAAGTACATTCATCCTGAAGAACAGAGAAGCGATTTCCTACCTTCAGATCTTCACTCTTAACTTTCCTTACTCTGATGCGCCTTCCATTACTGTGAACTACTCGCCACTTGTAGCAGGTGCTGGGCTGCACCTCACTGCTGGTAGCCGTTGCTGCCTCCCCAACTACAGCCTCCTCACAGCGAGAGACAGACTGCACCTCGCTGCTAGAAGCCTCATTCCCCACAACTCCAGCCACCTCGCACTCTCTCCCAGACCCATTGAGGTGGACCTTCAGCCTCCTAATCTCCTCCTGGAGAAGCAAGACCTCCTCCTTCAACTCTCCAACCTCAATTTTTAAAACACTGCAGAAGCAAGCCATGCTTTGTAACCGTCCACACTAATCCCCAAGGCAGCTCAGGGTCTGTGACCTCACGTGACGACTGACCACTTGAGTCCTGGAGATGGGAAGTACAGTGCCTGCACTCTGAAGGAGGGGTGTTAATGTTGCAGTTTAAAAACTGTAGTGTAAAGCACCCTTCTGGCAAGACAGTGATGGAGTGAATGATGGTGAACATATGCTGCTATGTACGATAATTCTATGCAACTGTATTTGTGTATACCTGAATAAACTTACTTATCAGCAAAATGTTGCCAGGAGGTTCCTAGTTGGCTGGAAGTCTACGGATAAGTCCCACCCACTGTATTATGATGCCAAATCATCAATTATCTTATTTTTTTTTTATTTAACAATTTGAACATACATACAGAGGTACAACAAAATACAGGTAAGAGCAGCATGCCAAAGCCACTTGTATGCATAGCTGGCTTAAAATTAACTTAAGATTAACTAAGCAATGATGTAATCAGTGATAAAACATTATTGTAAACAGATAACAATAAAGCACAAATGAGTATTACAAAGACAGGTCATATGGTTGCATGCATTGCTGTACATTCAGTAGAATGGAGTATTCTGTTAGGTAGTGTATTTAAAAAATAACAAAGTTAGACTGGGTCTTAGGTTTAACATTTATGTGATATAGTTATGAGAAACATTTAAGATATACAATTTATAAGGTTCAGGTTAGGTTAGGTTATGTAAGGTTCGTCAGGAAACAGGACAAATGTTTCCTGACGCGGGTCTTAGTCAGATGATGACCCGCCTTTGGAGCTTTTGGTCATCTGACCGAGGCCTTCCGCTGGCTTACCGGTCCACCCCTTTAAAAATTATGGTCATTTATAACCATTGTTATATAAGGTTCAGTTATTCAGTATTTATTTGGTTTTGAGTGAGTAAGTGATCTTTGAGAAGAGACTTGAATTTATAAACAGGTAGTGTTTCTTTTATATTTACAGGTAATGAATTCCAGATTTTAGGGCCTTTTATGTGCATTGAATTTTTGCATAGCGTGAGATGGACACGAGGAACATCAAAGAGTGATCTGTGCCTTGTGTTATGGTCATGTGTTCTGTTGAGGTTGGCAAGGAGATGTTTGAGGGGAGGGTTTATATCAGAGTTAAGTGTTCTATGTATGTAATAGGTGCAGTAATAAGTATGGATGTTTTGTATGGTGAGTAGGTTTAGTGTTTTGAATATTTTGTTTTTATATTTTATTTAAAACCAATACAGTTTAACATAAAAATAAAGAAACAGTATGGATCTCAATCAAATTAACTGACAAACGGATTGCACCTACATGCTGGCAAGATATTGCTGCCAAACATACAACAAGAACTTACGGCAAGAACAAAACTAAAAAAAATACTGTCACAGGGTCATAAATTGACATATATACACATTCATTAATGCAAAACCTTGCGTATATATAACTTGTACATATAACATGACATCTGACAAAGGCTCAATACACTTGAACATAAAATATACAAAGAAGTTAAATTAGTTAAATCCCATCCTTCGCATTAATCAAAAAACCAAAACCTAACATCATAATCTTACTAGAACATCTACATACGTATCCCTAACAATACAGCTTTACATATACCAACATACGAACATACAGAAAAAGAATACAGCTTAGAACACAAAAACTGAAGCGCTATACTGTTACAATAAACCCATATACAAAATCTCTGACACAAATAGCTTACGTCACTAAACTGTCTAGATAAGTCTGTATACTATACAGACTAAAACTTAACATCAAGAACTTAGCAGTTAGTTAGTTTATATGTTTATTATGCACCCCATACCCATCCTGTGGGCGGTAGTCAAAAGATTACAGAGGTACATAATTGGTCCAGGGACTGGACTCCAAAGTTTTGATAGCTGAGCAAGTTACAGAGGTAATGAACTCACAATTTACAAAGGTAATGAACTCACAATTTACAAAGGTAATGAACTCACAATTTACAAATGTAATGAACTCACAATTTACAAATGTAATGAACTCACAATTTACAAAGGTAATGAACTCACAATTTACAAAGGTAATGAACTCCAGGTAGGTCTGGTTACAATGATGACAAGTTACAAAGGTATTTACAGATTACAGAGGTACACAATGGGTCAAGGGACTGGGCCCCCAAAGTTTTGATAGCTGAACTAGGTACAAAGGTAATGAGCTCACAAGTTAAAAAGGTAATGAATTCTGTAGAATGGTTACTTACGTTTATACATGGCTACAATCATGAACAAATTATAGTGTAATGAGCAATTCACACTTCCACACTTGCACAACTGGTGCAAATATTGATTGTTGAGACACACACACACACACACACACACACACACACACACACACACACACACCCTGCCACCCTGCCACTATGGAGGAACGGGATGTTCCAGAGATGGGACACAGACACAAGAGGTCACAATTGGAAGTTGAAGACTCAGACGAATCAAAGGGATGTTAGGAAGTATTTCTTCAGTCATAGAGTAGTCAGGCCATGGAATAGCCTAGAAAGTGATGTAGTGGAGGCAGGAACCATACATAGTTTTAAGGCGAGGTATGATAGAGCTCATGGGGCAGGGAGAGAGAGAACCTAGTAGCAATCAGCGAAGAGGCGGGGCCAGGAGCTGTGACTCGACCCCTGCAACCACAAATAGGTGAGTACAAATAGGTGAGTACACACACACACACACACTGTAGTTTAATATCACAACGTGAACCCCACAAAAAATTGTACACCCGTCTTAGAATTCCCGCAATCGCTGTCCCTGTAATTGGGAACACAGCTGCAACATGCCAGATCTTACTATACAATAAAATGTTTACGACTATCACTCGCTGTATAAGAGTTAGGTGCTGGGGTCTCAGAACACCTAGACGCCCCACGATCCTTTCCAATAACCTATCCGAGTTTTCCTCCCACGCCGCAACCATGTCATCCTTATAAATAATACCACAAATCTTTAAAGACATCGCCCATTCTTTAACAACATTACATCTCCCCCCGACACACCCCACCCAAGAACCCAACCCCATGCACCTTGACTTCGCACTATTTACCTGCATACCCGTGGCACTTCCAAATAATTGCACAACCTCGTCCAACACTCCCATTGACATCCCTTCACGAATGAGCACAGTGGTGTCGTCAACGTATCCAATTAAACCCGGCCAGGCCCTCCCACCCCCCCACACTTCCCTCACATGGCGTACATAAGCTGCGGTCAACCATTCTATAAAAGGGGTCCTGGAAACACGCAAACAATATTTGGGACATGGGGCATCCCTGTCTAAGGCCTCTACCCATTGCAATATCCCTCCCCATACACCCATTAATCTGTATCCTCATTTTCGCCCCCTTGTATAGCGTATTTACCCACTCGACTATTTCCTCCCCAAAACCTTGTCTCCTAAGTATAACCTGCAAAGCTCCCCTTTCCACTCTATCATATGCTCCCTGCCAATCTAGAGCCAACAAAGCCACCCCATCACCCCCACCCTTAGCTTCCACAAAACTTCTCAGTATCCCATGTCCTTCAATCATCGACCTTCCCGGCAACCCAAACTGAGATTTTGACACGACCCTTCCCACAACACATTTGAACCTATTACCTAAAATTTTTGCGAACACCTTATAGTCTGCACACAGCAGTGATATGGCTCGGTACTCCCGAAGGGTGGGCTGCCCCTTGACCTTCGGGACCAACACTACAACTGCTGTTACCTGCTTCTCCCCCAACTTACCCTTCTCCTTCATACGATTAAATAACCTAACTATAAATCCCCTTATTAACGTCCAATGTTGTAAATAAAATTCTACTGGGAGACCGTCAATACCCGGCGCTTTCCCCTTCCTCATTCCCCTTAACGCATTCTCTATTTCCTCTGCCGTAATAGTCCCACCTAAAGCCTTTCTATCACTATTTCCTAAATTACACGTCACATACGTACACACCTTGTCCAACGCCACGTCCCCCACCCCCCCACTGTTCCAGTACTTCTCGTACCAAGCCTCCGCATACGCACACATCCCCTTCGTGGTTCTTATCTCCTGCCCTGCTCTATAATTCCCAACCATCTCCGTTACCTCTAAACATGGGATAGCTGTCACCGCCTGCCTTTGCTTTTGATGCCGCAAAACACACGCTGACGGCTTGTCGCCCCAAAGCACCTCTTCCACCCCTGCCTGCACCCTTACAGCTTGAAACCTTTCATTTTGCAACACCCTCAACCTCCCCTTTATTTCAGCTATTTCATCCATAGGAAAATTATTCCCACCCACCCCCCGCCCATAGCAACCTCTTAACCTATCCTCTAAATAGTTAGCCAGTCCATATTTTAAATTATTAATACGTTTTCCTTCTCTCACATAAAACTTTCTAATCCTTTCCTTTGCAACACTATCCCACCATGTCACAATGTCATCCACTCCCTGTTCTTCCACACTAAGCTCCCTCCATAGGACTGAAAACCCCTCCAACCCCTCCTCATCACCTAATACACTTATATTTAATTTCCAATAACTTCTATATATGTCCGCGAGCGTCCCCCACCCAACCTCCACCACCACTGCCCTATGATCTGACATTGTAGCCTCCACAGTACTGAAAGATTTCACATCCACTCCCTGAGAAAGGTACACTATCTAGTCTCGCAGCATATCCACTCCTAACAAACGTATATTCAGTCTCCCACACCGCCCCCCCGAAGGCATCACGTAACCTAACATCCCTTAATAAATCCCTAAGAGCCACAGACATATATCCAGCCCCTTTTGGGTCCACATCAGCCATCCTGATTACACTATTCCAATCCCCACCAACTATTGCTACCTCTGGCAGTGCACTTAAGAAAAACACAAGATCCTCACACACAAAATCATTCTTTACCTTGATGTTATTTTCTGCCGGCGCATACACACTCACAAAAGACACACGCTTACCCATCCACCACCCATCCACAGGCAACACCCTCCCTCCCCCTCCTCTCTCGCTTCTCTGCAAAACAAACGGGCTCGTCTCCCTTATTAAAATTCCCACACCACCTTTTAGACGGGGAGATGGCAGGGTAACTACTCGAAATCCTGCCACCTCCAACACCCTACCCTCTTTAAAATTGTGCTCCTGCAAGAACACAACATCCACTCTAGATTTGTTCAGGAAATTACGAAACCAATCTCTCTTCATACCGCTACATAACCCATTAACATTTACAGACATACACCTAAGGCCTATTAAAGTTTCCACCCCTGCTTCCTCTCATCACTCTTCACAACTCCAGAGCTTGAATTTAAGTTTGACACCTTCAGAGTGCTCTCTTTCCCTCCCCCCTTCTTCCGGTGCCTCCTATCATGGCTACCACCACCTACACCACTACCTTCACACTTCACCTCAGTCTGTTTCCCAGGCCTTTGTGCAGGCGTAAGGACGTCATCAGAATCTGACGTAGCCGCCCTCTTTCTCGTGACCGTCATGTTACACATATCTTGATCAGATGTTGCCTCTCGATGAACCTCCACCTCTACCTGAGAATGGTTTAATGATTCAACGGACGACTCCAAACCACCATCACGTCCCAAATTATCATGTCTCCGACTTTCTGGAAGCGACGGCTCTCCGATGACACCACGCCCAGATGTAACGTCCCTCTCTGGTGGTGACAAAGTCTTCAACACCTCCACCAATTCTTCCTCAATCTCGAGAACCTTCTCCTGTAATTGCTGCTCCTCCTTATCCACAGGAGACGATACCTGATCAGGCAGCTGGGGGAGGGACTCCAACTCACCGCCAGTCCTGTGTGCCCGATCCACTATCTCGCTCCACAAAACACCACGCCCTCCATCCGATGTTTGTTTTTCACCTGCCACCTTTGAAGCAGGGGCTGCGACATCCACCACAGGTCCAGGCACACGTCTTCGCTTGTCACAGGTCGCCGCTATGTGATCATACTCACCACATAGGCGGCATGTACGTCGTTGTCCTGGGTACATTACCATTACCTGCGTCCTGAAATCTTGTAGATACACATAGGACGGTATTGGGTGCCTCAACGTCATTTTGAGGTTGAAAGAACCCTCTGGATAACCAGCATAGGCACCTGCCGCCCACGTACCATGTTGAGCATAATGCACCGTCCCATATGTCTCAAAAACTTTCCTTATATCCGCCTCGTCCGCCTCAAAGGGAACGTTGCGTAACTTGATCCACGTATAATGCCGTGAAACATCTATCAATCTTACACTGACAGCTGGTGTGACGCTAAGACTTACGTCCTGAAACCTGGTGACTAACGATTCATAAACCGTAGCTGATAGCAGTTTGACGAATATTCTTTGGCTTCCGTTTAATGCTACACCATACAAGTCACTATCTTGTACGCCATATGTCTCCCGGATAATCTTTGGCAATAAGACTTGCGCAGAACTAGGCGTTATCGTTCCTTTAAGTAGCTCAATGCCTACAGTATTTATCCTGCGTCTCAGACTAACCGCCATCTTGACAATCACAGTGCACCTATGTTGTTAACAGAGGCGTGACAGCACCACTTCACACCGCTGCAGCCAGGTAACTGACAAGGGAGCTCGCCTACAAACAGCAGAGGGGTGCAGAGCACAACCGCACTCTACCGTGGTCAGGCAGCGAATACCTTCCCAGAGTTATCACAATAAGTCCTGTTGAGTCTTAACCTGGTGTTGCGGCCCCCTGCCAAACTAGCGGTTAAATAGTTAACCTGCCGGCCGGCAGTACCACTGGGTAAGTCATCAAACCCAATGTGGGGACTGCTGAGCCGGCCTTAGAGCATTAAGTACCTGAGCGCCTCTCGGTACGCACCTAAGCAGTAGGTACCTGAACACCTAAGGGTACAGTCTACTGGCTTTAGCAACATTATGTACCTGAACACCTCACTGTACGCATCTAAGCAGTAGGTACCTGGACACCTAATGGTACACCTCTACTGGCTTTAGAAACATTAAGTACCTGAGCACCTCACGGTGCACATCTAAGCAGTAGGTACCTGACCACCTAATCGTACATGTCTACTGGCTTCAGCAACATTATGTACCTGAGCGCCTCACGGTACGCACCGCAGCATTAAGTACCTGAACTCCTCAGGGTATGCATCTAAGCAGTAGGTACCTGGACACCTAATGGTACACATCTACTGGCTTCAGCTACATTATGTACCTGAGCACCTCACGGTACGCACTGCAGCATTAAGTACCTGAGCGCCTCTCGGTACGCATCTAAGCAGTAGGTACCTGACCACCTAATCGTACACATCTACTGGCTTTAGAAACATTAAGTACCTGAACTCCTCAGGGTACGCATCTAAGCAGTAGGTACCTGAACACCTAAGGGTACACGTCTACTGGCTTTAGAAACAGTATGTACCTGAGCGCCTCACGGTGCTCATCTAAGCAGTAGGTACCTGACCACCTAATCGTACACATCTACTGGCTTTAGCTTGTAAGCATTAAGTACCTGAGTGCCTCACGGTGCGCATCTAAGCAGTAGGTACCTGGACACCTAATGGTACACGTCTACTGGCCTTAGAGCATTAAGTACCTGGGTGCCTCACGGTGCGCATCTAAGCAGTAGGTACCTGACCACCTAATCGTACACATCTACTGGCTTCAGCTACATTATGTACCTGAGCACCTCACGGTACGCACCGCAGCATTAAGTACCTGAACTCCTCAGGGTACGCATCTAAGCAGTAGGTACCTGACCACCTAATCGTACACCTCTACTGGCTTTAGAAACATTAAAAGTACCTGAGTGCCTCACGGTGCGCATCTAAGCAGTAGGTACCTGACCACCTAATCGTACACCTCTACTGGCTTTAGAAACATTAAGTACCTGAGCGCCTCTCGGTACGCACCTAAGCAGTAGGTACCTGAACACCTAAGGGTACAGTCTACTGGCTTCAGCAACATTGTGTACCTGAGCACCTCACGGTACGCTGTAAGCATTAAGTACCTGAGTGCCTCACGGTGCGCATCTAAGCAGTAGGTACCTGACCACCTAATCGTACACATCTACTGGCTTTAGAAACATTAAAAGTACCTGAGTGCCTCACGGTGCGCATCTAAGCAGTAGGTACCTGACCATCTAATCGTACACATCTACTGGCTTTAGAAACGTTAAGTACCTGAGCACCTAACGGTACGCATCTACGCAGTAGGTACCTGAACACCTAATCGTACCCATCTACTGGCGTTAGAAGAACCGCTCACCGCAGCTCACTGAGTCGGTTGGCCTCAGTTACTTGACGGCCGCATTCAGTGAGCTTGCAGCATGGTGTTCCGCTAGCGGTGTGTCAACCGGCTTTGGAGAGTATTTACTGGACTACCGGTGATGTCTGTGGACTCACCGTCTACGCTGATCAACTGTGGGCCGGAGTCATCGGATGCTGTTTAGTGGGACATTACATGAAGATAAGGTTGGAGTGTTACACTGAACTGGGCTAGGTCAGTAGTGTGACACTCAAGTTGTGGAGAAATTTTCTCCAGGAGGGGGGTATCAGCCCCCTTCAGCCCTTTCAGCCCTGAGGGGCCAAGCCCTCTCAGCCCTGAGGGGCCACTCAGAAGGGGCGAGCGTCTTGTTTACTGCTAGAGTGAGTAATTGATCACAGATGCTATGCCACGTAGTCAAATGACCTCTGCTCCTTGCAGCGGTGTTGCAACGTGTATTTTTATAAGAGACAGTACATCTCTTACTTAGCAGGACAATTAAGGAAAATCCTGCTCCCACTTTATTACCATAGTAAAACTAGTGTACATTGTTGTCTATGATTAAGACAGCAAGAAACAAACATTCTGCTTTGCTTCATCGAGGAGGTGACAAGGATGCAAGGTACTAGGTCAGCGTTTTTTTTTTGTGCTGGGGGCAGTGACGGCATGGAGCACTGTGGCGTCTGGCAGATTAACTTTGACTCTACTACGAGTGACACTGACGCCAGGATAACCAACAAAGAACACTGATCCGTGCGTTAGTGTGAACAAAGTGTCTCACAAAACACAATAAACACTTACAGAGAAGTGTGATCAGCTTCTCTTGTGATACATTGTGAACAATAAAGACAAATCTTGTGGAACATAGTGTACCAGTGTGCGTTTCCTAGACAATGGAAGACGTGGACATCCAAGGACACTTCAGCTTCTATCAAGTCACCGATATCTGTCGAAGGTGTTGAGAACACCATAGCTCACGTTACAAAGAGCAAGGTATGTTACGAATTTCTTGTAGATCGGGGGATTGCGCAATTCTTGAGTCACAAGGAGTTTGTAATCAACCTATAATCGGCAGTAAGGTGTGGACTTTTGAGTCCAAACAAGTAAGTATTTCGTCAGCCATCATCGAATGAAATATGCTGACATAACACCCCCTAGGGGTAATTTATACTTACAAATTGTATCTCTTGACAGCCCACTGTTGTGATGGTTTCGACAGCTTCTAGACCTCGTCTGCAGGGGCGGCTGTGTAGACGATTTGCTGTCATTTATCAGCTAAGTGTTCATTATATATAGTTATAATAAACACGGCAGGTAAGGCCAAAAATCTCAACAGAGTTTTGGTCGTGCTCGAACCGGATAAAGACCACACTGTGGTCCAAATATGTTGTACTACAGTGTACAAATAACCTATGAGCCAAGGTCCTTCGAAAAAAGCTGTAAAACTAGTGTTTTACAATATAAATCAGTATAAATGAGTCCCTCCAGACTCAATCACAGAGAATGGGCAGCCAAAAGAAAACGGGCGCTCACCCAGCGTTCACCCAACGAAAACGGGAGCTCGGTGACTCACCCAACAAGAAGACGGGGGATGGTATCCTGCACCCTCCATCAACTGCTCCAATCTGTAGAAATCGCTGATTAAGAAAACACCCAAGTGATGTTGTTTGTCTGAGTGTATATATATACACAGTGTTTATAATGTTTATAGACAGAAATTAAGAGACAAGATTGTGTTAAAGTTTGTTTCTTATAGATCTACCTGTTATATTAAAGGAACTTATATATAAAGTGTAAGCTTTCAAATATATATTAACAGTGAAATTTATATATGTGTAAGTAATATTCACGTGTGATTACAGTTATACAGTGACATTTATAGTGTATAGTGAATGAAGTGTATAACATCGTTATTTACGATTAATCATCATGGTCAGGCTGACACAGCAAACAAGCCATAAACACCAGCCACATGTACACTGTACCCTTCATGGTCATTGACCCTGAGGTTAAGCTTAGTGGGTCAGTAGTGTCTGACTCGATTATTGCTGACTTAAGCATAACAAAAACTCAGCTGTCTATAGCAGTACAGTGTTTTATAAACACTCTAAGTGTGGTGCTAGAATTTTCAGTATACCATTAAAATGGCTTGTTTGAAAACTCAGTTTCAGTCTTTACAGACTAAGATTACACAATTAGAAAATCTAATTTCAGTCTGTCTAGGATTAACTCAAGATACAAACATAGATTTTGATGATCTTGAGGTCAAGTTTGAATTATTTACACAACGTCTGGAAATAATTAATTCAGACTATACACATTATGAAAATAAATTTCTTGAATCAGATCCATCTGAGGATGAAATTAAAAATGTTTTGGATACTTTTAGTGA
The DNA here is from genome assembly GCF_038502225.1 of Cherax quadricarinatus. NCBI lineage: Eukaryota > Metazoa > Arthropoda > Malacostraca > Decapoda > Parastacidae > Cherax > Cherax quadricarinatus. The sequence goes on along the minus strand of NW_027196708.1, from coordinate 14,991 downwards.
TCAACAATTAAGGTGGACAGGAGTACAGGCTATCTGCCGTAAAACTCTGTCACAGAGACCTACTGTAACTAGTGGTCAAACACCTGTTACACCTGTAACAACAACAAGTGTCCCATTACCAAGCTTACCTACATTGTCATTACCTATTTTCCAAGGTCATAATTATGAAGAATTCATTAGTGGTTTTCAATCCATAGTAAATTCACGAACTGACATAGATGAGATTGCTAAGTTCAATTATCTTAAATGTCTTGTGAAGGGAGAACCCTATGAACTGATTAAGTCATTTCCGGTGGTTAAAGGTAATTATCAAATAGCCTTACGTGTCTTAGCAGACAATTACTTCGATGCTGACAAGGCTAGAGTTAGACATGCAGTCTTAATATCAAGCTTGAAGCCACCCAAACATTGTTATTCAGACTTACAGGCATTTAGAATCACATTAGACAATAGTCTCAGATCTCTAGGTGCTAAATATGACCTAAGACAATGTGATTGGTTTATCAGTGGTATTGTACAAGATAAGTTGTCACCACAAACTATTGAACGATTAAATATTATGTTCAATAAACGCTATTTCACTTGTGAGGAAATTAGCAATGGTTTACAAACAATAGTTTCATGCATGCAAGCAACGAGACAAGATGAAAAATCCACAAATCCCGTGGATAATAAACCTTCAACTCAGTATAAAAAGAGTATACCTACTCCCACTAAACCACATAATGGGAAATCCCATATAGGCATTTATCAAGCTGTGAATACAACAGACAGTAAACAGACTGTCACACATAAACGTACTCCAAAATGTGTACTTTGTGATGGAACACATTGGGCACAGTATTGTAGTCAATACACATCAATGGAGGCACGTAAACAACGTGTTCATCAGCTGAAAAGATGCATCAAGTGTTTAGGTGAACACAAGGGAGGAAAATGCTCACTGAAGAAGTGTTTTAAATGCAAGGGTATGCATCATACAGCATTATGCCCAAATACTTTTGCTGAACAGCAGCAGACTTCCACAGAATCAGGAAGTCAACAAGCAACAGCATTAAATGTGAGAGATAAGTTTAAAGCAACTGCTCTCCCGATAGCTCGAGTTGAGTTATCTAATAAATTACACAAAACCAATGTGCTAACACTATTTGATCAAGGCTCACAAAGGTCCTTCATAAGAAGATCAGTGTTGCAGAAACTGAATAAACAACCCTATGCCAAAATACAGTTAGATATAGCTGGTTTTTTCCACAATTCTGGTAAACAGACATATGACCTAGCCAGAATCACTGTTGGTCTAGGAAACAGGAAAAAGACAGTAGAAGCTGTGGTAGTAGATGATTTGCCTAAGTCTGTGCAGATCCAGGGATTAAAAGAAACAGTTGCAGCACTGAAAGCAGCTAAGGTCAAGTTAGCCTGTCCTGACATACAGACGGACACAATTAGTCCAATTGATTTAATCATTGGAAGTGATTATTATCACTGTTTTGTGCAAAATATAGTAAGTAAACATGATGTTCACTTGCTGAAAACAGCAGGAGGCCACATGATATGTGGTCCCATTCCCTCTCAAAGTGGGAAAGAAGCTGATATTGATTCAGTGGAAAATGTACTAGTTACGAGAATAACCGCTGATCATGTACCACAGCAAAAATTATCATTACTGGAAGAAATGAATGAACCAGTTGATAAGTTGTGGGATTTAGATGCGATAGGTATTGATGTAAATAAACCAAGCCCACAAGAGTCTCAGACTTATAACCAATATTTGGACACTGTCAAATATAAAGATGGACAGTATTGGGTTAGGTTACCATGGAAATTAAATCCACCACATCTGCCTAGCAATTATCGCATGGCTTTCGGACAGATGAAAGCACAAATACATGAGCTCAGGAAGAATCCAGAGCTACTGACTGTCTATGATAATATCATACAAGAACAGTTGGACAATAAATTCATTGAGGAAATAGTCGAAGATAAGTTGAAGACAAACGCTCATTATCTCCCGCACCATGGAGTCAGAAAAGATTCTGAAACCACTCCACTACGTGTTGTATATAATTGCAGCGCACGTGCAAATAAAGATGTAGCAAGTCTTAATGACTGTCTGATGACCGGACCCTCACTAACTGAGAAGCTTGGAGACGTGCTTATGAAATTTCGCACAAACCCATATGCCTACACGGCTGATATTTCCAAGGCTTTCTTAAGAGTAGGACTACAAGAAATAGATAGAGATTATACTCGATTCTTGTGGCCTGAAAATCCACATGATCCTCAAAGTCCTGTGAAAACTTATCGTTTCAAATCAGTATTATTTGGTGCAACATCCTCTCCATTCTTACTAGAAGCTACTCTAAATACACATTTGAAGAAATCTGAAAGTCCCTTCAAAGAAGTCTTAAAGAAAAGTTTCTATGTGGACAATCTTCAAGGTACTGTGAATAAAGAGGAGGATTTGAAATCCTTATACAGAGAAGCTAACAAGGAGATGAAAGAAGCAAATATGCCTCTAAGGATGTGGAATACAAATTCAAAGCAATTAAGGGAACTTATCAAAGAAGATTTCCCTGAAACTGAAATTCCTGATTGCAACAATATGCTGGGACTTAATTGGAACACACAGGAAGATACTTTGAGTCTCAAAAAGATAAACAATAAATCATGCAGTACACTCACTAAACGTAGTTTACTGTCAGAGGTATCACAATGTTTTGATCCTCTAGGACTCGTCTCACCAATTACCATAAAGGGTAAAATGCTTATGCAAGATGCATGGAAACTCAAAATTGGATGGGATGAGAACTTGCCTCTAGAAATGAGTCAAGCATGGGATGAAATATCCAGGGAGTTTAAACAACTTCATCAAATTAAATTTCCCAGACAAATAGGTCAAGAGGGAAACAAGTACACATTACATGTGTTCTGTGATGCGTCAACCAGAGGTTATGGCGCTGTAGCTTACATGAGTAATGCTGAAGGAAGTACACTAATTACTTCAAAGGCCAGGGTAGCACCCTTGAAGGTCAGAACAGTACCACAATTGGAACTGACAGCACTCTATGTAGGTACAAAATTAGCTGTCTATCTCAACAAAGTACTTGATCATCTCACTATTGAGAAAACCGTGATCTGGAGTGATAATGAGGCAGTTCTCCAGTGGTTAAGAAATAATAAGAGTAAGTTGGTCTATGTACAGAACAGAGTAGCAGAAATAAAAGAGATGCAGAGAGATTATCTCTTTCTTCACGTCTCTACCCAAGAGAATCCAGCTGACATGTTGTCACGTGGTGTCCCACTCAAGAAATTTGTGGATAATAAATTATGGCTCCACGGACCGAACTGGCTCTCTAATGAAAATAACTGGCATCAGCAAAAAGCTCACATTATGCCAGAAGAAACAGTCTGCTTGAACACAGCAGAAATAAGTTGTGTAAATACTGCAGACACAACAGAAATAGTCATTGATGGATCTAAATACTCATCTTTGGGTAAACTCTTAAGAGTTACAGCTCTTGTCTTTAAATTCATTAAAGGAATAAAACCTGATTATGAATGTCTTGAACCCATTAAATACTGGGTGAAACTAATACAGAAAGATGTTTTCTCTACAGAATATAAATTTCTAGAAACACAAGATAAATCCCCAAAGAAACCTGTTATGATTAATTCTTTAGGACTTTATCTCGACTCAGAAAAGATTATAAGATGTCGAGGAAGAATTCATAATTCTTCACTACCTAAAGAAGCCATACATCCAATATTGATCCCCAAGAATCATTGGCTAACAAAACTGATTGTGCAAAACGCCCACAGTAACGTGTTACATGGTGGGGTAGCTGACACACTTTGTCATATACGACAATCCTACTGGATACCTCAAGGTCGACAAAGTGTGAAAAAACAAATAAAGGACTGTATTACTTGTCGTCACTACGATATGCGAGTATGTCAGTATCCAGGTCCACCTCCATATCCCTCTGAAAGAGTTTGTCATATCACTCCATTTGAGGTGACAGGTGTAGATTATACTGGACCAATAATTTTAACCAAAACAGTTGACAAAGTTCCCATCAAGGTGTACATCTGTTTGTTCACTTGTGCTACAACTAGAGCAGTACATCTAGAAGTAGCCACTGACATGTCTGCTGAAACTTTTATCAAATTATTCAGAAGGTTTGCAGCCAGAAGGGCATGTCCCAGACTGATGATTTCAGACAATGCAACGAACTTTGTTGCTGGTGCTGCTTATATAAGCAAGATCTTTGATCAACCAGAAGTACAACAGATGCTGAATCAACGCAGATGTCGTTGGAGATACATTCCTCCTAAATCTCCATGGCACGGCGGATTTTATGAAAGAATGATCGGCATTGTAAAACGTTGTTTAAGGAAGACTCTTCATCGTCAGAGAATAGACTTAGAAGAATTCCGTACAGTTGTGACTGAAATAGAAAATAGAGTCAACAACAGACCTCTAACTTATGTTACCGATGATCTGGACAATTTAGAAGTGTTAAGTCCATCTCATTTACTCCATGGCAGAAGGCTCGAACCTGTTCCTCCCATGAATGATAAAGAAATCATAGAGGATCCTACTTATTTCGAACCTGAGCAACTCAGACGTAAATTCAAACACCTTAATAAAGTGATTGAACGTTGGGAGAAAATTTGGCGAGAAGACTATCTCACCTCATTGAGAGAACACTTCTATGGAGCTGGTGTTCCTGAAAATCATAAGTCCTTAAGACCTGGTGACATAGTGATTATCGACAATGATGGTCCGAGGTCCCAATGGCCACTTGGAAAAATTGTGACCATATATCCTGATGCAAATGGAATCATCAGGACAGTTGATGTTTTGAGCAAAGGTGTAGTGAATAAGCGGACAATAAATAAACTAGTGCCGTTAGAATTACACAGTGTTGAAAACAAAATTAGTGATTCTCCAGAAACCACACAGACTAAAGCTGTTCAGAAAAGACAAGCAGCAGTGGTGGCGAGTGAGAAAATCAAATTAATGTTAAGTGATGAATAGTTCACCTGCAGCGAACCTCTGCCGCCCCCCAGTGTGGAGAAATTTCTCCAGGAGGGGGCTATCAGCCCCCTTCAGCCCTTTCAGCCCTGATGGGCCATGCCCTCTCAGCCCTGAGGGGCCACTCAGAAGGGGCGAGCGTCTTGTTTACTGCTAGAGTGAGTAATTGATCACAGATGCTATGCCACGTAGTCAAATGACCTCTGCTCCTTGCAGCGGTGTTGCAACGTGTATTTTTATAAGAGACAGTACATCTCTTACTTAGCAGGACAATTAAGGAAAATCCTGCTCCCACTTTATTACCATAGTAAAACTAGTGTACATTGTTGTCTATGATTAAGACAGCAAGAAACAAACATTCTGCTTTGCTTCATCGAGGAGGTGACAAGGATGCAAGGTACTAGGTCAGCGTTTTTTTTTTGTGCTGGGGGCAGTGACGGCATGGAGCACTGTGGCGTCTGGCAGACTATCTTTGACTCTACTACGAGTGACACTGACGCCAGGATAACCAACAAAGAACACTGATCTGTGCGTTAGTGTGAGCAAAGTGTCTCTAACACAAACACTTCAGAGAAGTGTGATCAGCTTCTCTTGTGATACATTGTGAACAATAAAGACAAATCTTGTGGAACATAGTGTACCAGTGTGCGTTTCCTAGACAATGGAAGACGTGGACATCCAAGGACACTTCAGCTTCTATCAAGTCACCGATATCTGTCGAAGGTGTTGAGAACACCATAGCTCACGTTACAAAGAGCAAGGTATGTTACGAATTTCTTGTAGATCGGGGGATTGCGCAATTCTTGAGTCACAAGGAGTTTGTAATCAACCTATAATCGGCAGTAAGGTGTGGACTTTTGAGTCCAAACAAGTAAGTATTTCGTCAGCCATCATCGAATGAAATATGCTGACATAACACCCCCTAGGGGTAATTTATACTTACAAATTGTATCTCTTGACAGCCCACTGTTGTGATGGTTTCGACAGCTTCTAGACCTCGTCTGCAGGGGCGGCTGTGTAGACGATTTGCTGTCATTTATCAGCTAAGTGTTCATTATATATAGTTATAATAAACACGGCAGGTAAGGCCAAAAATCTCAACAGTATTGATTGTAATTTATTATTTTAAATGTTACTTAATTTATTATTTTAGCATAAAGATATATGACACAGTATTGTCAAGAGTTGTACCCCGTGTAGGGTCGGGAATTATTTATTTTAGTAAAATGCTAATTATAATTTATTATTGTAACATGTATATATTATCAGATGTTAGTTCTAATACCTCTAGACCAAAGAAAGTTGATTTTTTATATAATATTAAAGATTAATGGATTTTAATGTGTGTATTTATGTATCCCGAACTCTTTATTACAAAATGAGTAAAACCTACCATATTTAAAAATTACTTTTTTGGTAATACCTGGTCAGCCTCGTTGATCCGGAGTTATAATTGAAAATCCCGCAGCTAGCCCGCCACACGTCTCGCCATGCCAGCGCATGGCAAATATGTATATATATATGTATATATATATATATATATATATATATATATATGTATATATATATATATATATATATATATATGTATATATATGTATATATGTATATATATATATATATATGTATATATATATATATATATGTATATATATATATATGTATATATATATGTATATATATATTTATATATATATGTATATATATATATGTATATATATGTATATATATGTATATGTATATATATATGTATATGTATATATATATGTATATATATATATATATGTATATATATATATATATGTATATATATATATATATATATATATATATATATATATATTACAAATTTCGTGCCAAATAGGCAGAACTTGCGATCTTGGCTTAAATAGCAACGTTCATCTTGCCATATAGGACAAGTGAAAATTTGTGTATGCAATAATTTCGCCAAAATCATTCTGAACCTAACGAAAAAATGATATTTCACTGTGTTTGTTCAGTATTAAATTACTGTAAACAAATCTAAAATATATTTAGTTGGGTTAGGCTAAAATAAATTGCTCTTGTTATAATAAGGTTAGGTAAGTTTTCTAAGATTCTTTTGGTGCAAAATTAAAAATTTTTACATTAACATTAATGAAAAATATATATCTTTAAACGTATAAAAGAAAATTTCAGAAAGGACTTAATTTTAAATGAGTTCTTGCTAATTGACCAGTTTTACATATTCGGCACGACATATATATATATATATATATATATATATATATATATATATATATATATATAAATATATATATATATATGTTCAGAGTTCACAGAACAGGCGAAATATTCACAAATACTAATCCCTGGTCGAAGGAGATTCGAACCTATGAACCTTGGGACAAGGTACGCAGTGCTCTAACCACGGTACCACACTGGACAATACCTTGGCGCCTAGCTAACGCTAGACGTTTTGATCCAAGGCAGCCAGCATTCAGGCAGGTTGTGTCAGCTATTTCATCTCCTCCCCTGCATGCATCGACCGACGAGAGATTTTTTTTATTTAAAACAACACAATACATTAAATAGATAAAAGATGGATTTAAATCAACACTGTTTAATTTAAAACTTACAAATGCCATAAGTGATTCTGTAACACACTGTTAATTTTATATTTCCATGCACTTGTCATGATTACCGATAATTTTGATAGATCTGATCCTGGCAGAAAAGTTTTTACTAATATCCCCCTTTCACCCCGAAGTAAAATAACTAAGATCACCAACAGATTGGGATATAAACAAACTTTTACCTGAGTTCATCAAATGCTACATCACTATTTTGACAATGAAGTATTTCACCACCCCAAAAAGTATGTACATTATTATATTTCCCTAAAAAAAAAAAAAACAGAAATTTACTATACATGAGAGTTGTTTAAAACCACTAAATTGTTCATCTGATATATTATGAACTCCGCCATAAAGATATATTAACCCCAAACACCAGTTTACTGTACATCGTATCATGATTTCCTCATAATAACTCCAAACACAGGGAGCTTTCTTATCGTTGAGAGAATTACATTCACACACCACACACTACATTTACACACATGCACCTCCATACCCAGAGCCATTCACACTTGAACACCCAGGTGTTCTTGTACCATCCCTGCAGCAACACTTGAACACCCAGGTGTTCTTGTACCATCCCTGCAGCAACACTTGAACACTCAGGTGTTCTTGTGAACCATTACCACTGTATCCCTGCACCAACTAACTTCAAACACCCAGGTGTTCTTGTGCCATCCCTGCACGTTGTTACACAACACTAAAATAAAACTGTGTTAAATTGTTTGTGGCAAAACAAGCTATGTGAATACAAAATTAAATATTATCTATAAAACTTTTTACACAGAAACAACAAGCAGTACACTTTTTATTCGTAATTTTTTGTAGCATATATACAAACTTTTGCTATCGTCCATCAGATGTTATATTACTATTTTGACACAGGAGTGTCTCACCACTCCAAAAAGTAGTTACATTATTATTTTCCACTAAAAACAAAAATTTACTATACATGAAAGTTTTTTAATAACCACTAATTTGTTCATCTTTTATATTATGAACTAAGCCATACAGATAAATTAACCCTGAACACCATTTTACCTGACATATCTTGATTTCCTCATCATTACGCCACACACCGGGAGCTTTCTTATCTTAAAGAACATTACTTTTACACACACTACATTTACCCACATTCACCTCCATACCCAAAGCCATTCACACTTGCACAGAATTTTACTTGTTCCATTCCTGCAACAGCAACCGGAATCAGACTAGTTACCACCCAACCATAATCCATTACACTACATACCATCCACCCATGTCATTCGCTAAAACCATTCCCATACACGCCACCACCACTGAAAACCCGTGAAAACCCGACTACCAAAGAAAACCAGTCCCCTACATGGTTATCACTGTACCAATTGCAGGAGACGACTGACTGTAAGCTCTCTGTAGTTCTCTGGAAAACAAGCTCCCCACTGACTCCCATAAATAAGTTTGTTCCTACCAGCAGTCCTGTATATACGCGCTGCAATTGCCTTAATTCGAATCCTACCCCCAGCATCTCTCATTCCCCAGGAAATATACAGAAAATCCACTACCACATACATAATCGCCCTTTTTACCTCCCGTGATACCCCTTTTACCTCTAATGTTAAAGCTCGCAGGGTCTCTACATTACCCCCACCTAGCAGACAAAAAACCCTCGCCAACCACATCCGTACCTCCCTCAATTCTTCACAAAAATAAACCGCATGAAATGCCGTTTCCAGCTCACCACACTGACTGCAGGACGGTTCCCTCACCAAACCCATTAAACTCAAAACTGCTTTTGAAGCTAGGATCCCCATCATGAATCTGTATACCAACTCACGTACCCTAGGCATTAACCTGAGCCTCCGGAAGTCTTCCCATATCGTCCCCCAATCATACAATGGATAGACCGATACGCCCTGCAGGATTTCCGTCCTCCCACTCAATGATACCAAACGCCCCACTTTAAGTTGCTCAACATCTTTAACCAATAACGAAACCCTCAGCATATCTTCACATTCAATTAACTCTTTACCTCCCCACCATCTCTGCACATCCCCCATCACCTTCCCCACTCTAACCCCTCTTTCCCCTCCAGCCCTGACGAATGACTGTTTTACATATATGGCTTTCACCCTCGGCCCCCAAAGCTAAGAGACCCACTCTCCCTCTGCGCACATTCGACATCACCACTTCCTTGCTCAGCCATGCCCTCCCAAAACCCCAAACATAATGTATAGCTCGTCTCTGTATTTCTTGTACATCCTGTGTTCTCAAAGGATACACTTCTGCTATACCTCAAACCTTACTATAAACCAGTGAATTAACTATTACCGCCCTCTGCTGTAATGTGACATCTCCCGCCCATAAACCCCTAAATCTACTCACTACTTTCTCCACTACTCTCTCTGAATTTACCTGCCTGGCCTCCTGTGCATTCGCCATGTATAAAACTCCACAAATCTTCAAATTATCCACCACTGCCCACCCAAACTCCAACCCCAAGCCCTCCTCCACCCAAGCACCCACCTCCAGTAAACACGATTTTGCCCTATTTACTCTCATGCCAGACGCCTCCCCAAAAATCCCCAACACCCTCCCCACCGGACGAAATCCCTCCACCCCTTCTATCAGGATAGTGGTATCATCCACATACCCCACAATGCCTAAGCGCCCTTCCCTCTCCCCATTTAATGCTCCCACCCCCTCAACGAGCCCATAGAACGGATGTTGCATGCACGCAAACAGAATTTGTGAAAGAGGGCACCCCTGCCGTAATCCCCTCTTCATTTTAACCAGCCTTCCCAATCTGCCACCTCGCCACTCCCACCCACCTCGCCACTCCCAGTCCAAACCCCAGACGCAACAAACAAGCCCTCAAAAATTTTCTATTCACACAGTCATATGCATTCTCCCAATCAATACCCAAAAGTCCTCCCCCCTCGCAACCCTCCAAAAAGTCCCTTATGCGCCCATGCCCAACTCTCATACTTCGTCCCGGTATACCCATCTGACCCCTATGTACAACCCCACCAATTACCTTCTTCATCCTATTACCTAATATCTTTGCAAAAATCTTGTAGTCAGAACACATTAGTGAAATAGCTCTATACGCACTTAAAACACTCCCCACTTGCTTTTTGCGAACCAACACAACCACTCCAATACTTTGTGTCTGACTTAGCTTGCCCTCCCGCAGCATACAATTCATGACCTCCACCAGACAAGTCTTAATATGCTCCCAATGAACTCTGTAAAAATCATTTGAAATCCCATCGATGCCCGGTGCTTTTCCAGTACTCATGTTAAACACTGCCTCCTCAACTTCCCCCACACTAATCGCTCCTCCCATCTCCATCCCCTCCACTTCTTTCTGCCCTAACCCACACCCCCCCTCCAACACTTCCTCAAAAGCATCGCCCTCCCCCCCCCCTTTCTCCATTTCTCTCGAAACCAGAAATCAGTATAATTACTCATGCCTTCTGTAGTAGTAAGCACCTGACCCTTATGATATCCACCCATATCCTCGCTCACCTCTAATTGCAAAATAGTTGACTCCTTCTGCGTTACCCTAAAACGTCTTAAAACACTTCCCGAAGGTTTATCCCCCCACAATACAGCCTCCAATCCTCCCCTCACACGCACGGCATCAAATCTGTCATTATGTATCTCTGCCAATCTACCTCGAAGTTGCTCCACGGTCCCATACTACCTCCCCCCCATCCTCCTCATAACACTCGTTCAGCTGATATTCCAAATAATTCTGTAACCCATACCTCCACCTGGCCTCTTCCCGTTCCCTGTTTTTAAAGAATCCAGCAATACCCGGCTTAGCTCGCTTCTCCCGCCATTCCAAGACACACGAGCCCACATCCCTTGATCCCCAAAAAGAGTGCCGCCAATCCCCAAAAGCCTCACACACCCCCTCCCCCTTCACAAGTCTCGCATTTAATTTCCAATAACCAGTGTGTATCCTAACCATACCCTCCCAATCAAGATCCACAATAACCGCCCTGTGGTCAGAAAACCCCACATCGAAGGTCCTAACTCCCAGAACACGTATTGCCTCCGTAGCATAGAGCCTATCCAGTCGTGCAGCATAACCCCTTCATACAAATGTATACTCAACCCTCCAACCACCCCTCCCCACTACATCTAAAACTCCCACATCCCCCAACACATTGCGTAAAAACCCCAACACACACCCCGCCCCCCTCGGTTCCACATCACCCTGTCGTATGACAATTCCAATCTCCTCCTATCACAGTAACTAAAGGCAATCCCCTCATATAAAAAAGCAAAACATCCCTCTCGAAAGTTACTTTAACTGTTGCATTTCCATCCGCCAGCATGTATACTCCTATAAAACAAACCCTTGTCTCACCCCACTCTCCCTCTACCCTCACCACCCTTCCAACTCCACCCTCCTCCCACCCCAACACACGCAAGGGACTGGTTTCCTTCGCAGCCTCCCTTTTAACCTCACCGATCCACTCACATGTAACTTATATCCCTTCAAATGCAACTCACATCCAAACATGTAATTATGCTCCTGTATGAAATATATATCCACATCAAATCTCCTCAAAAACCATTCCATCCACACTCTCTTAATCTCAGCTCTCAGGCCGTTAACATTAATGGTGACCACCTTGAATTATTACAATAAAGGCGGCTTTCCCCGCCGCTTTTGAAGGTTGCTCGAAAGACGTGGCTGTTGACTATAGCCACGTTTGTCACTTGGTCTATCCAGACCTCCGATCCCCCCCTTTTCCTTCGACCCTTGCAGCACCACAGAACCGGTGCCACCATTCCCCGGGAGCTCTAGCCCGGTCTTCCAAGGTTTCTTTCCAGATCTCTGCCCTGGCGTTAAGACATCTTCCATATCAGACGTCCCAGCTGCTCGCTTACGTGTGCCACCTCCACACGTTGCCTCAGCATCCATGTCCTCCTGGTGCACCTCAACCACCACCGTGTGCTGCTTACTCTCGTTGCACAAGGTGTTCTCACACTCCTGTGCAGCTGCTACCCCCTCCAATGCCCTCCCGTCCTTCTCCCCTTCCTGACTGTCTTCCACCTCCCCCAGGAAGTCTTTCAAGACCTCGTCCAACAGACCATCATGTTGTAAGTCACTTCTGTCAACAATCGCATCCGTAGATGTTCGCTCAGACACAGTTCCCTCAGGTAACGTGGCGCACGCTCCTATCTCCAACTCCGCTCTATCTAATTCTTCACTCCAACTTCCAGACGCCTGGCTTCCAGCTTCACCTGTCCCAGGTGCCAAGGAGAGCAGCTGTCGTTCCACAGTTGTTGGCACCTGTTCCCTCCGTCCCTGCTTTTGATGACATTGGGCCGCCATATGGTCATAAGACCCGCTCAGCCTGCATGTCCGACGCTGTCCTGCATAATATACATAAACCTGTGTTCTGAACTCTTCCATCAGAACGTACGATGGTACAGGTTGTCTCAATGTCATCTTCAATGTGAAAGATCCCTCTTGCAGCCCCATATAAGGCCCATCCTTCCACACTCCCAACTCTGCCGGATGGATCTTGCCATATCTACGGAATACCTCCACAACATCATATTCCAAGGCCTCAAAGGGGACATTTCTCACCTTTACCCACGTTACATAGCTTGATACGTCATGTAGGCAGACCTCCACTGCAGAATTAACGGTCATCCTCTTTTCTTGGAATGCGTCGACTATGCTGGAGTAAAACCCAGCACTCTTGAACTTGATGAAGATCCTGGACACTCCATTCACTGCTACACCATACAACTCGTCGTTCGGTATGCCGTACACATCGCGGATGATACTTGGCAGAAGCACCTGCATTGTAGAACTACTCAGGGCACCACGTACCAGCTCCACACAGACAGTATTCACCCTGCGTCCATGTCTGTCCGCCATTTTGATTGCTCAAAACAGGCAAACTGCGCAGAAAACAAGTCAAGCTCCCGTTTTTCCCGCCTTTTTTCCCCCTCCCTGAAAGTGATAGTTTGACTGCCGGCTGCTTGTTAAGGTAGAGTCAGTCTAGCTCCCGCTATCCCTTCCCCTCCCTTTTCCCCCTCCCCCCGAAAGGTGACGTGTGGGGCTCTGGTCAAACAGTAAATCACTTGACTCACAGCTCCCAACTCTACTGTAAGTACATGCCTGCCTTGTATTCTAGTGGATTTATTGGTTGAAAGCTTCACTTTTGATCAATAATAAACTTAGTCTTTTCAGCCTTGCTCTATGTTGACTGTTGTAATAATCACCACATCTTTTAAGTATCAGACTTACCATGGAGAGTGATTATTTAAGCAGTGGGTAACCTGTCTATCTTTCCAGCTTGGATGTCAGAGAGGGTCACCTGGCAATCAACGAGCAGAACAGGAGAAGGACTAATGTCCAGAGACTTCTCCATTTTGTATTGAACTACCTGTGCACCTGTATGAAAGTGCAGGACGTAACTCCACAGCATTGCAGCGGTAAAGAACCTGCTTTCCTGTCATCGGGATAATAATCACGGCAATTCTCTGTGAAGAACTAGCCAGTGGATGGTCACCAACACCTGCGACCTCCCCCCTCCCTTATCATCAGCAACGGCTACGGTTTCAACAACAGTGTCACCAACACTAGACACCCTTGTAGATATTAGCGTTGAGTTCAAATGTTATTTTATTCATTTCATTTTTCATTTTTCTTTCAAATAGGATATACCTTTCATGTTTTGTTGTTTTATGTTTGATTTAATAGTGTTTATCTTTGTGAGTTATTATTTCTTTTTCTATTCATTAATTTTCCTGAGGAGGAGCCAGCCTGATTAATACTGTCTGAAGTTGTTACAGGGATGAGTAAGCCTTCACAGTCCTTCATGAAAAATTGAAAAATGATAAAATGTCTAACTATTTTACACTTGTAAGTTTTGATGTCACAGCTTTGTTCACCTAAGTGCTTGTTCCTGATTAGTTATCTGGAAGAAAAATTAGATGAATATTACTCTCAAAGGCAGGAACTGGCTATGGGAAGTCCATTGTTTCTCCTATTTAGCAATCTATATATGGAGTTCTTTGAGACTAAGTTGTTATAAGATATCCTGCCCAGTGAAGCTAAGTGCTTCAGATACATGGATGACACCTTGTGTCTTTGGCCAGATTATTAGGACCTGAACACATTTTTACCGTGATTTAACTCTCTTTTTCTCTCTATTAAATTCACAGGAGAGACAGGAGTGGACAGTGAACTTCCATTCATAGATGTTCTGATTCACAGGATGGATAGAATGATTGTTTACGGTATATAACAAGGCCTCGAATGTGTGTTCATATATACACTACTACTGCAACTATGAAAAGAAGGGTCTTACTATG